>NC_135335.1:113495962-113798404 GCF_023851605.1 Tamandua tetradactyla | reverse complement strand
GAGCTCAGACCAGGGTTTTTGAATGAGAGAATTGAATAGCGGGGATACGTCTATGGGAAAATGCCAAAACAGAGGTGAACAACAGACAATGCCCCTGCTGTGTCAAGGAGAAGTATCAAGACAACAAATAAATCAACAAGACAAAATCAGAAAATGATAAATGCTATGATGTCAATAAAACAGGGTACTAGGGTGAGGTGGTGGAAAATGGAGGTGGGGAGGTGACAGCTTACAACGGAGGAGGAGGCCTTTCTAAGAGGTGACAAGACCCCAGTGGTGAAAAGGAGACAGATAGGTAAAGCAATGAAGGAAGGGTAATCCTGTTTGAAGGAATAACAAATGCAAAGAGTAAATCTGCAAGTTCAAGGAACAGAAAAAAGACAAGTGAGAACAAAGGGAGGGTAGTTACAGAAGAAGGAAGGGGCTGATTGAACAGGGTCATTAGATTTAATTATCAGTGCACTAGGAAGCCACTGGAGGTTTCTAAGCAAGTAACTGACTTTATCTAAATATGATTGCATTTATAGAATGAGGAGGAAGGAGCTGAAAGTGACCCAAAAAAGTATTTTTGTAACATCTACTTAAACTAAAGCCATATGGTTGAGTTTTTCAACATTTCAGTACTTAGAATGAATTGTTGGCATTTTTAAATGCAGTTATCATCTATTATATTTCCTTAATTGAAGGGGAGCTTTGAAATATCACTGCCATTAATCATTCTAGGTGAAGAATTCCCTGGGTTTTTTTTTTCTCACCATTTCTACCCAATGGGAGATTAGAAAGTAATTTTGTTTAAGAACTAAAATTAAAGTAATAACTAATTTTAACCTACTCTACTCCCATGTGCTTATCACAATTAAAATCAGAATTTGTAACAATTAAACCCAACCAGAATTCAGGCTTTTAAAAACCTTCCATTCTAGCCCTTTCAATGAATAGCTGAAATCTTACAAATATATTTAAGTGCAGTTTATGCGGCCTTTCTAGTGAAACTTTGAGGTTTAACGGTGAATCGAATCTGAGTGTAATTAAAAAGTTGTTTAGACAGCATTTCTTGCTAGGAAATGTTACCTACGTAGTGATTGTTAATGATTATAAAGTTTGGCTTGTTATCTATAATTTAAAAACTTTATGTGGTTCTCTGTCAAAATAAAAACTTAATATACTGTATTACTGAAAAAATATTTTTTTTCCTGAGAAGCTCAAAGCATTTCACTGGTGTTTTCTCATTAACCCTTGCCATTTCCCCAAAGTAGATGGAAAATGTGATGCATAGCAAATGGATGGGGGAACAAAGCCAAAAAAAATGAATGAACACAAGCTCATATAATACGTCAGTGGCAGCAGAGGGATGAATCTTGGTCTTCTAATTCCCAGGGATCTGACCTGCCATTTTGTATTGTGTGGCAAGGTACCAAACCTGTTCTTGTCTGCATCTGAGTCTCCACATACACAGATGAACTAATAAGACATCTGTGCTAGTGCACAGCTCTATGTCTAGTGTTTACATTGGCAGTGATTTTTTAAAAAACTTTTTTGGTGTGTGAAATATAACATATATGCAAAAAAGCACTAATTTTCCAAGGATATTTAGACAAGTAGTTACAGAACAGATTTTCAAGTTTGCTATAGATTACAGTTCCACGATTTTTTGTTTTTTCTTCTAGCTGTACCAAGCCACTAGACACCAACAGAAATATCAACATAATGATTCAGCACTCATATTCATTTGTTGGATCCTATCTTCTCTGTTATTCTCCTCCTACATTGGCAGCGATTCTTAACTGTTATTTTTAAATGAAGATAGGAGGGTAATAAATACAGTAAGATGAAAATATTTATCTCATATGTTGCATGTAGGTTTCCTGTCTAGGAATTTATATTGGCTATAGGAATCTTATTATTTTACTAAAAACTAGATTTATTGCCTGCTGTTTAAGGAATTAAAAATATAAACCCCCCTTGCCCACCACCACTCCCATCACTACCCATCAATAATTATAAAGATCGTGCCACATGTATTTCATTTGCCCCTTTTTTTGCCTTTGCCAAACTTGAAAAAAAATAAACCCTAGACATCAAGTCATCTCACCCCTGTATTCTTGATCTATGAGTCTCTAAAAATAAGAACTTTTAAATCATAGTCATAAAGTATTTATAACACCCAAAAATTTATCAATAATTCCTTTGCATCGTCTAAAATCCATACCATAATCAAAATTTTCAGATTACTTAAAAAACAAACTTTTTCATAGTTTGTTTGAATCAGGATGTAAACAAAATCAGGTGGTCTCTAAGGGGGAAAATTCAATTTCCCCAAGTTGAATTCTTGATATTCTCACAAGCAGTGCGGACAACCAAAGCTATAGGCTGAGCCCCCCATCTTGAGGTTTGTTCATATGAAACTTAACCCCACAAAGGATAGGTCAAGTCTACTTAAATTCAGGCCTAAGAGTCACCCCCAGGAGAACTTCTTTTGTTGCTCAGATGTGGCCTCTCTCTCCAGCCAACACAACAAGCAAACTCACCACCCTCCCCCTGTCTACGTGGGACATGACTCCCAGGGGTGTGGACCTTCCTGGCAAAGTGGGTCAGAAATCCTAGAATGAGCTGGGACTCAGCATCAAGGAATTGAGAAAAACCCTAGAATGAGCTGAGACTCAGCATCAAGGGATTGAGAAAATCTTCTCACCCAAAAGGGGGAAGAGTGAAATGAGGCAAAATAAAATGTCAATTGCTGAGAGATTCCGAACAGAGTTAAGAGGTTATCCTGGAGGTTATTTTTACGCATTAAGTAGAGGTAACTTTGTTGTTGAAGATGTAGTGGAGAGGCTGGAGGGAACTGCCTGAAAATGTAGAGCTGTGTTCTAAAGCCATGTTTCTTGAAGATGATTGTGTAATGATATAGCTTTCACAATGTGACTGTGTGATTGTGAAAACCTTGTGTCTGATGCTCCTTTTATCTATGGTATGGACAGATGAGTAAAACATATGGATTAAAAATAAATAAATAATGGGGGAATAAATGTTAAAATAAATTTAGATTGAAATGCTAGTGATCAATGAAAGGGAGAGGTAAGGGGTATGATATGTATGAATATTTTTCTGTTTCCTTTTTATTTCGTTTTCTGAATAGATACAAATGTTCTAAGAAATGATCATGATGAATATGCAACTATGTGATGACATTGTGAATTACTGATTATATATGTAGAACGGAATGATCCAAAGTTAAGAATGTTTGCGTTTGTTTGGTGTTTTTTGATATTTAAAATAAAACAAAAAAATTAATTAAAAAAAATAAATCAGGTGGTCTCTGCTGCTCCAGAGCAGCTCTCTCCCATTTTCTTTCCCCACTGCCTTTGACTACTTGCAGAAATCAGGTAAGTTGCCCTGGAGAACATCACACATTCTGAAATTATCATTTAGCTTGTTTTTCTGTCTCCCATTTTTCCTATGAATGGAAAAGCCTCCTCTAGAGGCTTAACTAGATTCCAGTTCAATTTTGTGGTTGTTGCAAAAACAATTTGTGGGAGGTGCTGTCAGTTGTATCACAGGAGGAGGCCCACAATGTGTGGTTGTCCCAGTCTTATTGATGCTAAAATCAATCAGAAGATTCATACGATGACAGCTTCATGCCTTCATTGTATGGCATTGTAAAGTTTCCAATCAGCCTTTCAACTAATGGTTTCAACCATTAATGATTTTTGCCTGAGTCAATTATGACAGGGGTTTCAAATAATTATTTTCTAATTCCATTATTCCTTCCAAATTTATTAGCTGAAATTTTTTTATAAAAAGGACCTTTCCTCATCAACTAAGCCCATTTGGTTAAAGAGAAAAATAAATGCTTGTCTTCCCTTTTATTTGACGAGGACTTGGAATGTTAAATAGTGTCAAAAGGAGGATTTTAAATTAATTGCATACATGATTTTTTTTTTTTAGGTGCATGATCCAGGAATCGAACCCGGGTCTCCCGCATGAAAAGCAAGCATTATGCCCCACTGAACCACCCGGGCACCTGCATTCATGATTTTTCTTGGTACTCAAATTCAGGCACTGAATTTTGACTTCTAACCATAAGCCAACAGTGTAAGTATATAATACCGACGGAGTACTCAGAACGTGCTGATTTGGGGGAAAGCTATGGAATGGCGCACACGCCCTCTCTAGTGTCTGTGTCTCTATGGAATGGCACACGCGCCCTCTCTAGTGTCTGTGTCTCTATGGAATGGCACACGCGCCCTCTCTAGTGTCTGTGTCTCTATGGAATGGCACACGCGCCCTCTCTAGTGTCTGTGTCTCTATGGAATGGCACACGCGCCCTCTCTAGTGTCTGTGTCTCTATGGAATGGCACACGCGCCCTCTCTAGTGTCTGTGTCTCTATGGAATGGCACACGCGCCCTCTCTAGTGTCTGTGTCTCTATGGAACTTTTCTTCTGTTTCCCTTGACTTTCCTACACTGCCTCGTGGATATAAATGGGATGCGGAATCAAAGAAGAGAAAAAAGAGTGAAAAAATGGCTAATTAGAAACAAGAGGGGGGTAATCAGGACTCATTCTGAAGCCAAGCATCCCAGGACAAAGAAATGAAATTTATTTCAAAGAAATTTAAAAAAGAATTTCTTCTCTCATCTCCAGCCTTGAAGGAAAGGAGCCAATGCAGGAAGTTTGTTATACCTCTGTTCAAGACGCATGAGACTAACACTTTATCCGTCTGTGACCTTAATGATTTTATGACTAATTGCTGAGGGTAGCTAAAATGGGGAGACTTTTTGAAATGCCAAAATCTTTTCTGTTGCCTATCAGGGCGAGACCACGAGGGAGAAGTATCCTGATAAACCCATAGGCCAAGGTGGATTGTACTTTTGGTTTACCTGGGAGCCCACAGGGTTTGTGAGGTACTTACCTTGACAGGAACGTGGCCCTATTTGTGCAATGACCACATGGCTATCTGACTGGATAACTTCTTTCATGGAACCATCCTTTATTCAACAACAATATATTTTTTATGGTAGGTATCAAAACATAATTTCATCCTTTACTCATGTACAAAATGAGGTTGGGAGATGACCTTTCAGCAATGAAATTCAGAAGAACACTTTAATATCTTGTGCTTGTAGAGAGAGCACAAAAATCACTACCACAGAATGAGAGTGCCTTGCCAACCCCTTTTTTGTTTTCCTAACCAAAAAAAAAAAAAAGTAAAAAGGTAAGGTTAATACACAACAGTTTTTTTTTTTCAGGTCCTCTATGGCTGTTTTTTTTTTCTTTTTTTTTAACTTTTTAAATTGTATAATATAACATATATACAAAGCAAAGAAATGAAAAAGCAATAGTTCTCAAAGCACTCTTCAACAAGTGGTTACAGGAAAGATCCCAGAGTTTGTCATGGGCTACCATACGATCCTCTCAGGTTTTTCCTTCTAGCTGCTCCAGAGTATAGGAGGCTTGATGGCCTAAACATTTTTTCATCATCACAATCGACTTTTTTTCCCTTCTTTTTTCATATGTATAAAAAGCTATAAATTTCCAAGCACAGCACCACAATTAGTTATAGAACATATTTCAGACTTTGACATGGGTTACAATTTCACAAATTTAGGTTTTTACTTCTAGCTACTCTACAATATTGGAGACTAAAAGGGGTATCAATTTTATGATTCATATTCAGTTGTTAAGTCCTATCTTCTATGTATAATTCCACCATCACCTTTGATCTTTCCATACCTCTCATTGGGGTTGTTTGGGCTATGGCCATTCTAAATTTTTGATATTAGAAGGGTCTGTCACTAATATGGGGTAGGGAAATGGAACTATCTGATGTTCTGGAAAGACTGGGCTAGTGTCAGTACTTATCTGGACCAGGGACCCATCTGGAGGTTGTAGGTTTCTGGCAAGTTACTCTAGTGCCTGGAACCCATGTGGAATCTTATAAATTGCCCTAGGTGTTCTTTAGGACTGGCTGGAATGGTCCTGGTTGGGGGTTGGCAGGTTATGATAGGTAGCAAGGTCTACCTGAAGTTTGCGTAAGAGCAACCTCCAGAGTAGCCTCTCGACTCTATCTGAACTCTCTCCGCCACTGATACTTTATTAATTACATTCTTTCCCCACATTTGGTCAGGATGGAATTGTTGATCCCATGGTGCCAGGTCTGGATTCATCCCTGGGAGTCATCTCCCACATCGCCAGGGAGGCTTTCACCCCTCAATGTCTTGTCCCACGTAGGGGAGGGAAGGCAATGATTTCACTTGCAGAATTGGGCTTAGAGAGACTGAGGCCACATCTGAGCAACAAAAGAGGTTCTCCAGAAGTAACCCTTAGGCATGCCTATTGGTAGTCTGAGCTTCTCCGCTACCTACATAAGCTTCACAAAAGTAAGTCTCATGATCAGGGGCATGGCCTATTGATTTGGGTGTCCCTAAAGTTTGACACAGTGTCAGGGGATTCCCTGATGGTAAGGTTTAATAGTTCCATAGTGGTTCTCCCATCCCTCAGGGGATTTTGCCAATACTTTTTAATTATCTGCTTAATATATTCTAGGATGTTTCCAGGCATTACAATAATCTATACAGGATTAAAGGGCCTCTTTCTTATTCTGGGCCCCCTGTGGTTCAATTGTTCAAATAAGCTATACAGATAGGTTGAATTAGATTATGCACTACAGAAAATTTCAGTTCCAGATCAAATAAACCTTTCTTCTATTGGTCTCAAAGAGTATGTGTGGTTCTAAAATATAGACACTGTCTTCCTTAACCCTATGTTTTGAATTACTTTAAACCCAATCTGTTCAGCTTCATTGTCATCTCTAAATATCAGGTTATATATATAAAACAGCCTCTCAAAACCCAGAAATAATAATCACCACTCTGGACTTAATGTGTCTGCTCTAAAAACTTACAATCTAGGTCCCTGTTTTCTTATAAGCATTTCTAAAGGTGACCATAACAATTCTGTTCTTTTGTTTCTGGCTTGTTTTGTCTCACCAAATGTCCCCCATGTTCATTCACATTGCCGCATGCCTCACGACATTGTTTCATTTGTAGCAGCACAACCTTCATTCATAAGTATACACCATCGTTTGCCAATCTACTTCTCCATCAGTGCATCCTTCAGCCACCTGCATTCATCGGGCATCATGTCGAATGCCCAAAGTCCACAGTCCATCAACATTTTCAATTTTAGATAATTTCATTGTTTCCAAGAGAAAGAAGACCAATAAACACCCTCGCCAAATAGGAAATCTAAACTTCCTCTTAACTCTTGTCCCTCCCCCCGTTATTTACCTCTACTGTTGCTGTGGTAATGCTGATGTTTTCCTTTTGAACATAGCTCATGGCATGCAATAGCAGTTTTCCCCCTGCACCGTGGACTTAAAACTCTTTATACAAGAATCATGTCTTTGAAGTAATTCTTGTGCGAACTCATTCATATTTCTAGTGTGAGTCCGTAGGACGTGTAGGTCTATACAACCCCTTCAATTTTGTTCATCTTCAATATGGTAATATTTTTATAGACCCACCAGAGAACCACCTTCACTCCTATCTATTCCCTTACATTGGAGTTCAAAACTCATTAGCTAACAGTTCACCCATCTCTAGCTTCTATGTATCTCTCAGTCCCTTACATTCTGTACTATAAGCCTCTGATGATACCTTTATGCTAATTATAAAAGTGGAATCATGCCATATCTATCCTTTTGTGTCTGGCTAACTTCACTCAGCATTATGTCCTCAATGCTCATCCATCTTGTCATGTGCTTCAGGACGTCATATCACAAGAATTTTTTTTTTTTCGCATGGGCAGGCACCAGGAATTGAACCCGGGTCTCTGGCATGGCAGGCAAGAGCTCTGCCTGCTGAGCCACCGTGGCCTGCCCCACAACAGTTTTTTAATGGCCAAAAAAATTCATGTGGAAAACTATAGTTCAGAATAAGGATACTTTGCTTTTCATTCTCCCTCCTCTCATAGATATTAATCCCTTAAAGTGTAAAACTTTTCTCTGCCCAGCCAAGTTACACATCCTAAGACTGAAATCTATTAATATAGTCTGACAATCATCAAAATTAAACAGCTTTGAGGATATAAGTCTTAGCTTATTTGAACTAATAAATTACTGACCTTTTACAAGGAACAGCTTAAATGATGTCTTTTCTTTTTTTTCCCCCAAAACCAATGGAAGAGAATCTGATGCTCAGTTTTGCTCTCAAGTTAATGGTAACCCCTGTGGGAAAAAGTTATCCAAAGGTTAGATTGGGAAAGTTTAATAATAAGCTCCTAGAGGTTAAACTAGAAATAATTGATTTGGAATATCTTGGCAGTATTTCTCATTGAGCAGTGTATATATTTGTGGATGGAAGTACAAGTGTGAAGATCTTTCTATCATGATAATCTATCATGAAAGAGGCAAAAAAAAAAAAAAAAAAAAAAACCCAAGTAGACAAAATGATTTGGTTGGTTGATGTACTGGCATGATGGGCACACGAACATGGCCATGGGGAAAGAAAGAGTCTGCGTGAGTCCAGTTGTATGGGCTACCTCTTACCAAATCCAACCAAACTGCTGCCATTGCCAAATGTCTATCACGTCATCTATGGAAACCAGTGCTGAGCCACCACTGTGACACCATCTTCCAAAAAAAAACAAGCTGCGACTTGCTGGGAAGTTGAATCCGTGAGACCATTTGTGAATTTTTTTTTCTGACAGTAATAAACACATATTTTGGTTATACGTTAGCGTCTCCTGCCTGCAGAGCTTCTACCAGCACCACTATTTAAGAGCTTATGGAGTGTTTGATCTACCAGCCTGTTATCTCACATAATACCCATCAGCAAAGGAAGTGTGAGAGTGGGCCCATGACTAAGCTTTCCCCCTGGCCCGATCATGTATCACACCAACCAGAAGCTGCTAAATTAATGTGCTGTCGGTCCACAATAGGGGTGCTGGGGCATACTCATTGGTGGGACTTGGACACTGAATAATGATAGTCAGTTTGTCCTCACTCTTACTCAATTTTCCTTGGTTAGGAGTGTGGCCAGTGAACAGGATAGGAACGAGCAGAATCTATGCTTGGACATTCACAGAAAAGCAGATGATCAGCGGAAAACTCTGCCCAGGCTGGTGTCAGGTTCAGAGGAATATAACTAGGAATGATGCCAAAAGGTAAATGGAACACAGCTGTATTAGCTAGGGTTCTCTAAAGAAAGAGAATCAACAGGAAACATTTATAAATATAAAATTTATAAAAAGTGTCTCATGTAACCATGGGAATGTAGAGTCCAAAACCCGTAGGGCAGGCTGTGAAGCTCACGACTCCAATGGAGGGTCTGGACAAACTCCACAGAAGAGGCTCACCAGCCGAAGCAGAAAGAGAACCTGTCTCTTCTGAATCCTCCTTAAAAGGCTTCCAGTGATTAGATTAAGCATCACTCATTGCAGAAGACACTCCCCTTGGCTGATTACAAATGGAATCAGCTGTGGATGTAGCCAACATGATCATGATTTAATTCTATGAAATGTCCTCATAGCAAAAGACAGGCCAGCACTTGCCCAATCAGACAAACAGGTCCCACCTCCTGGCCAAGTTGACACGTGAACCTGACCATGACAGCAGCATTACTTGTGGCAAGGTGGTAAGCTTGGCCATCCTCAACTAGGTGTTTACCACCACACTCTAGGAAAGTCACTATTAAGCTTTGGTTCAAAAGCCTGCGTGGAACCTCAAGTCTTGCACCAGACTGGATTGTTTGAGAGCCACAGAAACTGCTACCCTTCTGACCCAAAAGCAGGTACTCTCCTCCAGATGCAGAAATGAATGAATCCTACAGACATAATGATGAGCAAAAGGAAGCTACACACAAAGGAGAACATACTGTATGATTCCATTTATATGAAGTTCAAGAACAGCAAAACTATCATATGTTGAGAAAGGTCAGAATAGTAGTTATCTCTGGAGACAGGGTGGTGGGGTGTTTCATACTGCCTGGGAAGGGACTTGAGAGGCTTTCTGGGGGTGTTGAAAACAATTATTTTTTGATCTGGGTGGAATTTACCGGAGTGTACCCAATATGTAAAAATTCGTTAAACTGAATATTTAAAATTTTCACACCCAGAGAAAAAGAAAATGCACTCATTGTCAACCCCACTTCCCTTCCACTACACACACACATTATATAGATGATATGTGTGTTGGCAAATTTATATCAGAGCTCTTTTTCCTCAGGAAATGGAGTGTAGGGAGGGGCAACCTTGAGTTTCCCACAGTGGTGGAGGGCTGAGTGCCTCAGTAAAACTTCATTTCCTGAAATTTAAGGGTGGGGTGGGCAAGGCTGGAACACTAAAGGAAAGGGGTACCTACAGGGATAAGACTGGAGTACTTACAAGAACTAAAGAGAACTGGCTACAAAAAGCAAAGCCAGAGTCCTTTCCTACCCAGAAGGTACAAGGAGAAAAGAGGACCAGAAGTGACCATGACTTTGCTAAATGCCATGGGGCTAATTTGTGTAATTTCTGTAATTCCCTGGTCAAAGACCAGGATTAGTTCCAGAATCTAAGTGGGGTTAAACTACCAGTAAGGATGATTGTATGATCCCAGTTTTATAAAAAAAAAAAGCCAAAAAACATTAATTGGAAATATCATCTGAGGCCATCAAAACCAAAGGAAACTAACTCTTACAAAAGGATTAACCTCATTAACATCATATTTTAATTGTGCCTTCCAAAGAGGTAGCCAGCACTCAAAACAAACCAATATTAAATCTTTACAGCATATTAAGGTCTCGTCTATCACCTGCATGACTTTCAGCTTTGAGATTAATGTGTAGCTGGCACAGTGCACATAACAGAATGAAAGGATGGACTCTAACTGCAATCAGTAGATCCATGAGTATAAGCAAAGTTTGTCTGAGGTCAGATGCACATGCTATTGTAATTCAAAAGACAGAGAGCTCTCCATGCAGTCATTTAAGGATAACATTAACCATTTTGGCAGGCAAAGAAAACAATGCTGTCAGAAACAACAGCTGCATCCAAGAAATACACTGTGTAGACATCAGAGACTGCCACCAAGCTGGGCTATCAAATATTCGTCCAGTATTTAATTAAGTGTAGAGCTTGTACTAAGCTAACCTCCTTCTGGTCCTATTCTCCAATACTATCTATTAGAAGAATTTTTTTTTTCCGTTAGGGCAAGAGTGCATGTTCATCCTGAGAAAAATTTTTGAATTCGGTTAATTTTTTTGATGTCTAATCTCTTTCCCTTTACCAAAAAAAAGCCAAACAAACCCTCCTCTGTGATAATTCTTGAAATGTTTATCACTCATTAAAAATGTATTTTTTATCAAGCATTCATCTGTAACTGCCTATTACTAAAGAGGAAAACATATCAACTATAATTGACATGTTTTTGCTTATCATCAAAAATATTATAAAAGTAAATAGTTACAAAACAAAAATGAGTAGATACTATAATGCTCTATTTTATTCTGATCTTTTAGCTGCAATAAACCATGAATATTTATTGAAGTCAAAATTAAAAAGTGCATATTTATAAAGGTGAAAGTATCATTCCCAGGAATAAGAACTCCTGTTGTATTCATCTTCCTGAAACACTTCTTTTAGGACACTTTCCCTTTGCTTAAGACTGTTGATGGTTCTTGTTTCCAACATATCAAAAAAGGAATTTTTTTTAATTTAAAAAAATTTTTTAAAACATAACAACATATAAACACAAACATTCTTACCATATGATCATTCCATTCTTGGTATATAATCAATAACTCACAATATCATCACATAGTTGTATATTCATCACCATGATCATTTCTTAGAACATTTGCAGCAATTCATAAAAAGAAATAAAAAGAAAAAAGAACAAAATTCGTGCTCACCATACCCCTTATCCCTCTCTCTCATTGACTGCTAGTATTTCCATCTACCTAATATGTTTTAGCCTTTGTTTCCCCTATTTTTTTCTATACCCCTTAGAAACTCCCTTTCATTGATCACTAGCATTTCAATCTACTAATTTATTTTAACATTTGTTCCCCCTATTATTTATTTATTTTTAATCCATATGTTTTACTCATCTGTCCATACCATAGATACAAGGAGCATCAGACACAAGGTTTTCACAATCACACAATCACATTGTGAAAGCTGTATCATTATACAATCATCTTCAAGAAACATGGCTACTGGAACACAGCTCTACATTTTCAGGCAGTTCCCTCCAGCCTCTCCATTACACCTTAACTAAAAAGGTGATATCTAGTTTAATGCATACAAATAACTTCCAGGATAACCTCTCAACTCTGAAATCTCTCAGCCTTTGACACTTTATTTTCTCTCATTTCTCTCTTCCCCCTTTTGGTCGAGAAGTTTTTCTCAATTCCTTGATGCTAAATCTCAGCTCATTCTAGGATTTCTGTCTCACGTTGCCAGGAAGGTCCACACCCCTGGGAGTCATGTCCCCATGTAGAGAAGGGGAGGGCAGTGAGTTTGATTGTCATGTTGGCTAAGAGAGAGAGAGGCCACATCTGAGCAACAAAAGAGGTTCTCTTTTGTTGGGGTGTCTTTTAGTCTCAAAAAGGCTCAAAAAGAAACCATGCTCAACAAACTACTTGCTAGGGCTCCAAAGATAAAAAGCAACCTAACTTTTTTATCCTAAGATAATGTACTGTGCCTGTTGAGTCCAGTTGTTTAAATGGCTCTGTGCCATGCCATACAGATCATATCTGTCCAGGGGGATAAAGTGAGACCTTAAGCCAATGAGGCTGACAATAACTTTACTGAGACTTTAGACCTGTAATCTAGTAGAGATTTTAAACTAGAACAATGTGTAGAACCAAACACAATGAAACTTGGTCTCTCTCGCTATTGTCTCTGGAATAGAACATTTTCTTTCTATGGAAGAATATAAAGTTCCATATTTCAAAACTCTTGAACACATGGATCCTTCAACAGACGCATGGTGTGTTATCTGTCAAAAAAAATTAAACAAACCAAATTCATCTGGTGTTTTCTGTAAATAATTCACTATTATTGCTTAGCATCTTACAAGTATCAACTGTGTGAAAATAGAATTCTGGGAAAGACTTGCCTTATTTTCTGTGACTTCACTAAAGGCAGAGGCTATTTTTTATTCGGATATTTCAAGCTGGCATTTTAATTTTAGCATTAATATTTTATTCTCGGTGCTATGGAGTCATAATATTTCCCCACATGAAGTGAGTTTTTGTTTCTTTGAAATTTTACAGCGAATATATTTCATAACCTTCAATATCATTATTAACAATAAATATTGAGTGTGTTTCATATTCAAGGCCCTTACTGGACCAAGTTTGGTGAAAGATATTAGAATATGTGACATGCAGTTTCGGCCATCCAAAAGCTGACAGTCTAGACAGGGAGATTACATGCAAATAGATGAAAAAAGATAATCATAATACCACCTCTTATCAGACTGTGACTTACTACGTCCTGGTATTGTGTGAAATGCTTTTCATAATAATCTCATTTAAGCCTCACAGTAACCCAGTGTGGTAACTAGTATGTCTCTGCTTTAATAATGAGAAAGCGAACGCTTAGCAGGAAATTTAACTTAACTGTGACGATTCATTTCTTCATTTGATAGAGGTCATTTCTTATGCATCAGATATTGCATAATATAGGAAGTTAAGGGAAGGAGAACGCTGCTTGATAGCACTTGATCTGAACTTCATGGTTCTGTTGGATCTTTGCAAACAGGAAAGAAGAGGGAGAGCATTATAAGCAAAAGAAAGGACATTCACAAGTGTCAAACCAGGAAACTGTATTTGGTGAGAATAGTTGGGCTCAAGTAAGAGGCCTGAAATGGAACTAAATTCTATTAATGAATGTTTCTAAAAGATTGGTGAAAAGTACTTTGGGGCCAAACTGTTGCATGCTTTAAACGTAAAGCTAAGAAGTTTAGACTTTATTCCAGAGAAAATGGTAAGTCAAAAGTTAGTCAACACATTCGAATTTTCAAAATTATAACAGGAATGTGCATTTAAAAAAATTCATATAATATAGATGTGTAGTAAAGATAAGGCAAAATTTCTCCTCCTTCCTATCATACCTTAATTCTAATCTTCAGACATAATCACTGCCAATAGTTTGATGACCACCTGCCAACCTTTTAAAATAGATAAAAATATAGATCTATGTTTTGACATAAATGGAATTGTAGTACACATGCTTTCTGGCAAACCTATTTTCATTCAGTAATGTATTTCATTTTGCATGTCAATACACAAACTATGAAGGCTTTATGAATAGCCTAAAAGCTTGGATGCACTTAACAGAAAAAATTTAGAAAATATGTGTAAACAAAACCAATGTTGCAATAAATAGCTTTGTATGTTTGTCCCATTATTTCTTAAGGCTAAATTCCTGACAGTGGAATTGCTGGGTGTGATGGTTAGGTTCATGTGTCAACTTGACCAGGTAACAGTGCCCAGTTGTCTGGTCAAGCAAGCACCAGCCTGTTACCGTGAGGACATTTCATAGACTTAAGTCATCAGTAGGTTGACTGCATCTATGGCTGATTACATCTACAAGCAACTAAGGAGAGTTTCCTCAGCAGTGAGAAATGTTTCATCGAATCAGTCGAAGCCTTCAAAGGTGAAGTATGACATCAGCAGTCAGAAGAGAGAATTTTCATCTCTACTTCTGCCAGTCAGCTTCTTCTGGGGAATACATCAAAAACCTTCATTGGGCAACAGCAGTCACCAATCTCAAGTCATAAAAAAAAAACAAAAAAAAAACCTTCATTGGGGTTGCCAGCTTCCTGCCTATACTTTGGAATTTGAATTTGTCCACCCCCGCAGTTGTGTGAGACATTTTTATAAAATCTCATAATATTTACAAATATCTCCTTTTTCTGTTTCCCGTAGAGAACCCTGGTTAATACAGCTTTGGTACTAGGAATTCTTCTTGAGAAACAGAATCTTAAAAATGGGTTTTCTGAATTAGTTCTGGGGTTTTTGCAATTGGTTCTCTTCTCTGATTAGATTCAAAGGCACTAATGACTCTATTTCCAATAATCTAGATGGCACTGATAGTCCGTGGTGTAAGTTGGCAGTAGAGACATGCAAAATATCACCATTGGATACTGCTAGTCACATGCTTAAAAGAGTGAGAGTGTTTTGATACCTTAACAGAGTTTTGTGGCATTGAAAGGTATAATGATGTTGGCTGGCTGTTCCTAAATATGCCAGATACATTTACACCAAAAAAGGATGAGCGAGAGGCTTCAAATTTGCAAATTAATCACCACATGAAAGATGTGAAAGTTTCTAAGTATATCGTGAAATAAAATTCTATTTCTTGTGGCTGCAAACTTGAGATTTCTGAAAACTAGGCAGAGTTATAATGTAAACTAAATTCCCAGACTTGCAGGGTATCTGCTGTTAAAGTGAGGGCTTCAATTGGAAAAACAATGGGACACTGAAAATTGGAATGGGGACATATGGTTGATAATAATGATGGCAGTGGGGACATCGAAACCCCCAAATGGTCTTCCTGAGGAAACAGCCACCCAACCTCCAGTCTGCCCTGAGGAATCTGCCATCTAACCTTCACCCGAAGAGATTAACCCTACAGTTCCTGATGAACTTGTAACCACCTTCCCTGGGAAAACAGCCCTCACTCCTCTGTCTGGAGAGATTAATCCTGTTTCACCAGATGAAACTGCAATGGAATGTTCTGAGGTAATTGACTTGAAAGGCACTTCTGTTTCTTTTCATGACCCACCCCCACCACCCCTCTTTTCTTCAAGACCTATAACTAGAATAAAATCCCAACAGGCCCTGAAAGGTGAGGCACAAAGTGTGACACATGAGGAGGTATGCTACACTACAAGAGAACTGCATGAGTTTTCCAATTTATATAGATAGAAATCAGGGGAATATATATGGAAATGGATGTGAAGGGTGTGGGATAATGGTGAAAGGAATATAAAACTGAATCAGGCTGAGTATATTGGTATGGGCCCACTAAACAGAGATTCTGTATTTAATGTTGTAGCCCAAGGGGTTAGAAAGGGCTTTAACAGTTTGTTTGGGTGGTGGCTAAAATATGGATCAAAAGGGGGTCGACATTACCTGAGGTCAAAATGGCAGAACTGCCCTGGTTTAATGTAGATAAGGTGATCCAAAAGCTTTGAATGATTGGAAAGTTAGAGTAGATTTATCGTGGAAGGCCTGTTTATATGCCCTAGGAATCTCCAGAAGACACTCCTTTTACCAGGACTTTGAGGACTAAATTTGTGAGACTAGCGCCATCATCCCTGAAGAGCTCTGTAGCTGCCCTTCTCTGCAGGTCAGATATTATCATGGGAACTGCTATCACTGAACTGGAATTCTTAGACACAATGGGGATGACCAGATCCTGAGTTGGCAGAAGCCACGTGGCAGCATTTAATCTCCAAAAATGAGGTGGGTGTGGCTACTATAATGGACAGCAGACTCAAAGCAGCAACCAAAGTTATCTGACACACAGGGACCTATGGTGTTGGCTAGTAGATTATAGGTATACTGGTTTGAAACTGTATAGCACCCCCAGAAAAACCATGATCTTTATCTTAATCCAATCCTGTGGGAACAGACTTACTGTTGAGTAGGATCTTTTTGATTAAATTGTTTCCATGGGGATGTGACCCACTCAGTTGTGGGTGGGACCTTTTGATTAGGTGGTTTCCATGGAGATATATCTCTGCCCAGTCAAGGTGGGTCTTAATCTGCTTCCTGGAGACGTTTAAGAGGAAACTGTTTTGAAAAAAGCTCAGAACCAACACAGACAGAGATGTTTGGAGACTCAGAATGAAAACACCCCTGGGGAAGCCGTTTGAAGCCAGAAGTTGGGAGAGAAAGCCAGAAGACATCACCATGTGCTTTCCCATGTGGCAGAAACATCTTGAAAACAGCAGCCTTTTCTTTAGAATCAAGGTGTCTTTCTCTAGATGCCTTCGTTTGGGCATTTTTATGGCCTTAGACCTGTAAACTTGTAAGTTCCTTTTGTAAAAGCCAACACATCCCTAGTATATTGCAATTCAGCAGCATAAGCAAACTAAAACAATAGGATACCTAGAAGTAAAACAGATGGGTAGTCTAGTAAATTCTTACTTGATCTGTACAAACAGAAGAGTTCCAGGTCAATTGAAAAAAAGAGTCTAATTTGAATGACAAAAACAGAGAGTCACAGCCCCATAATAAATTCCCAGCCTTGAGAGTTTACAGATCTAGAGTCTCTTGAATGAGGGGAGGGCTGGGTGCTCTTGGGACCCTGTTAAACTGCCAAAAATTTACACTGTTAATCTTCCTCCCAGCCTTCCCCAAAGAGACCTTCAGTCTTTGACCATCAGAAAATGATCAGACATTTCAGGGGTTATTAGACACAGGCTCAGAAGTAACATTAATTCCAGGAGATCCAAAACATCACTTTGGTCCACCAATCTGAGGAGGGGCTTTTGGAGGTGAGGTGATTGATGGAGTTTTAGCTCAGGTCCATCTCATTATGGATCCAGTGGGTCCCTGGACCTATTCTGTGGTTATTTTCCCAGTTCAGGATACATAATTGGAATAGACATACTCAGGAACTGACAGAATCCTCATATTCGTTCCCTGACTTGTACAGTGAGGGCTGTCATAGTAGGAAAAACCAGGTGGAAGCCACTAGAACTGTCCTTACCCAGCAAAATAATAAATCAGAAGCAATACCAGATTCCTGGAGGGATTTCAGATATTAGTTATAGATTTGAAGGATGCATTCAACTTTCCTATACAGCCTATGCAGAAAACAAGTGGATCATGGAGGATGACAAAAGATTATCATAAACTTAACCAGGTTATGACTCTAATTACAGCTGTTGTTCCAGATGTGGTATCATTACTTGAGCAAATCAACACATCCCCTAGTACCTGGTATGCAACTATTAATCAGGCAAATGCTTTTTTCTCAACTGCTGTTAGTAAGGACCATCAGAAACAGTTTGTGTTCAGCTGTGGCAAGGCCAGCAGTATACTTCCCTGTCCTACCTCACGGGTATATCAACTCTCCAGCCCTATGTCATAATCTTGTCTGCAGGAATCTTGATCATTTCTCCCTACTGTGAAATATCACACTGGTCCATTATATGGATGATATCATATCCATATGATGATTGGACCTAAGGAGCAAGAAGTAGCAACTACTCTAGGCTTATTGGTAAGGCATTTGCATGTCGGAGGGGAGATAAATCCACAAAAATACAGGGGCCTTCCATCTCAGTGAAATTTCTAGGTGCTCGCTGGTGTGGGGCGTCTTGAATATCCCTTCTAAGGTGAAGGATGAGTATTGGATCTGGCCCTTCCTATGACCAAAAAGAAGAAGCACAATGCCAAGTTGGCCTCTTTGAATTTTAGAGACAACATATTCCTCGTTTGGGTGTGCTACTCTCACTGATTTATTGAGTGACCAGAAAAGCTGCACATTTTGAGTGGGTACTGAAGCAAGAAGAGGCTCTGTGACATATCCAGGCTGCTGTGCAAGCTGCTCTGCCACTTGGGCCATATGATCCAGCACATCCAGTGGTGCTGGAAGTGTCAGTGGCAAATACAGATGCTGTCTGGATTCTTTGGCAGACCCCTATAGGAGAATCACAATGCAGACCCTTAGGATTTTTTGGGGGGGATGCATGGGCAGGAATTGGACCTGGCTCTGTAAGATTTTGGAGAACAGCCTCGCCATTCTCTATATATAGCTACTCTCTTTGTGATAAACACCTTTTGGCCCGCTACTGAGCCTTAGAAACTAAATGCTTAACCATGAGCCACCAAGAAGCCATGAGGCCTGAGTTGACTATCATGAGATTGGTATAAATTTGGGCGTGCATAGAAGAACTCCATCATAAAATGGTAGTCGTATATATGAGATAGGGCTCAAGCAGGGCCTGAAGGCACAAGTGACATGAGGAAGTGGTCCAAATGCCCATGGTCCCTATTCCTGCCACATTATCTTTTCTTTCTCAGTCCATAACCATGACCTTTTAGGGAGTTCCTTACAATCACTTGACTGAAGAAGAGATAACTCGGATCTATTTTTACATTTGATTCTATATGATAACAGGTGCCGCAGGAAGCTGGGCACTGCAGCACTGCAGCTCCTTTCTGGGCTATCCCTGAAGGGCAGTGGTGAGAAGAAATCCACCCACGGGGTGAATTTCGAGCAGTGAACCTGCTGGTCTATTTTTCTTGGAAGAAGAACTGGCCAGAGGTAAGCTGAATACTGATCCTTGGGCTGTTGCTAATGCTTTGTCTAGACAGTCAGGGATTTGGAAGGAATAGGATTGGAAAATTGGTGACAAAGAGGTCAGGGGAAGAGTTATCTTTCTGAGTGGGCAAAAAACATGAAGATATTTGTGTCCTATGTCAATGCTCACCAGAGGATGACTTCAGCAGAGGAAGATTTTAATAATCAAGAGTATAGCATGACCCATTCTGTGGATACCAGGAAGACTCTTTCCTCAGCCACTCCTGTCATTGCCCAATGGGCTCATAACAAAGTGGTATGATGGAGGTTATGCATGGGTTCAGCAACATAGACTTTCACTCACCAAGTTCGTTTGGCTACAGCCATTGATGAATGACCAATCTGCCAGCAGCAGAGACCCACACTCAGTACCTGATATGGCACCCTTCCCTGAGCCTGCTATCTGGCAGTAGGTTGATTATTTTGGACCATTTCTGTCATGAAAAAGGCAGCAATTTGTTCTAACTGGGATAGACACATGTATTACTTTGCTGATGCTCCTGGAATGCAATATACGAGAAATGGAATGGCTTTTACTTTTTTTTTTTTTTTGCATGGGCAGGCACCAGGAATTGAACCCGGGTCTCCGGCATGGCAGGCAAGAATTCTGTCACTGAGCCACCATGGCCCACCCATGGAATGGCTTTTAAAAAGGGAATTTAGTAAGTTACAAGTTTACAGTTCTAAAGCTATAAATATGTCCTAACTAGGACATCCAGAGAAAGATACTGTGCTGGTTTGAAATGAGGTATGTACCCTAGAAAAGCCATGTTTTAATCCTAATCCCATTTTGTAAAGGCAGCCATTTCTTCTAATCCCTATTCAGTATTGTATGTCTGAAACTGTAATCAGATCATCTTCCTGGAGATGTGATTTAATTAAGAGTGGTTGTTAAACTGGATTAGGTAGAGGCATGTTTCCACCCCTTTGGGTGGGTCTTGATTAGTTTCTGAAGTTCTATAAAAGAGGAAACACTCTGGAGAATGAGAGATTCAGAGAGAGCAGAGAACAACATCAGCCATGAGAAGCAGAGAGCCCACCAGCCAGCAACCTTGGAGATGAAGAAGGAAAACGCCTCCCAGGGAGCGTCATGAAACAGGAAGCCAGGAGAGAAAGCTAGCAGATGATGCCTTGCTCACCATGTGCCCTTCCAGCTGAGCAAGAAACCTTAACTGTGTTTGCCATGTGCCTTCACACTTGAGACAGAGAGACCCTGAACTTCATCAGCCTTCTTGAACCAAGGTATCTTTCCCCGGGTGCCTTTGATTGAGCATTTCTATAGACTTATTGTAATTGGGGCATTTTCTCGGTCTTAGAACTGTAAACTAGAAACTTATTAAATTCCTCTTTTTAAAAGCCATTCCATTTCTGTTATGTTGCATTCCGGCAGCTAGCAAACTAGAACAGATATCTTAGCTCAAGGAATGGTGATCTGGGAAGACATGTGACTGGTGTCTGCTGGTCCTTGTTCAGTTTCGTGGCTTCCAGTTTCTGATGCCAGTGGTCTCCTCTCTACGTGTCTGTGGGCATTCACTTAGCTGCTCCAAGACACAGCTTTGGGTTTCGTCTCTTAGCTTAGCATCTGCCAGGGCCAGAGATTTCTTCTCTTCAGGTTCCAGCTATTTCTGTTAGTTCTTGCTTAGCGCCTGGGCTATTTCTGT
Organism: Tamandua tetradactyla; assembly: GCF_023851605.1. Taxonomy (NCBI): domain Eukaryota; kingdom Metazoa; phylum Chordata; class Mammalia; order Pilosa; family Myrmecophagidae; genus Tamandua; species Tamandua tetradactyla. The sequence continues at coordinate 113,777,435 of NC_135335.1, read as the reverse complement.
CTTGATCTCCAACTGTCTACATCAGCTCTGTTGTTTCTATCTGCTCCAAAGATTTTTCCAAAAATCTTTCCTCTTTCATCAGCCCCGCCTGAATGGGCAGAGTTGCAACTCCATCTAACCAAACAGTCACACCCTCAGTTGGGTGCGCCACATCTCTGAGGAGATAATCTAATCAAAATCTTCTGCCCTACAACATTGAATCAGGATTCTGCCCCCACACAATTGGGTCAGAATTAAAACATGGCTTTTCTGGGGTACAGAATAGATTCCAACCAGCACAGGCACATACTCTGGATATGGGTTTGCCTTCCCTGTACACGGTGCTTCTGACAGTTATCATCTGTTCTGGCTTGAAAGGATGTATGTCCCCTAGAAAAGCCATGTTTTAATCTAAATCCCATTTCATAAAGGCAGAATAATCCCTATTCAATACTGCATGTTTGAAACTGTAATCAGATCATCTCCCTGGAGATGTGACTTAATCAAGAGTGGTTGTTAAAATGGATTAGGTGACGACATGTCTCCACCCATTTGGGTGGGTCTTGATTGGTTTCTGGAGTCCTATAAAAGAGGAAACATATGGAGAATGAGGAGAGTCAGAGAGAGCAAAGAATGTTGCAGCACCACGAAGCAGAGTCCACCAGCCAGTGACCTTTGGAGATAAAGAAGGAAAAAATGCCCCCTGGGGAGCTTCATGAAACAGAAAGCCAGGAGAAGAAGCTGGCGGATTACGCCGTGTTCGCCATGTGCCTTCCACTTGAGAAAGAAACCCAGAACTTCATCGGCTTTCTTGAACCAAGATATCTTTCCCTGGATGCCTTAGATTGGACACTTCTATAGACTTGTTTTAATTAAGACATTTTCTCAGCCTTAGAACTGTAAACAGGCAACTTATTAAATGGCTTTTAAAGCCATTCCGTTTCTGGTATATTGCATTCCAGCAGCTAGCAAACTAGAACACCATCTTTGAACTTACAGAATGCCTCATCAGTGCAGGATATTCCACACAGCATTGCTTCTGATCATGGAACCCACTTCATAGCAAATGAAATATGTGAATGGGTATACGCTCATGGAATTTTCTGGTTTTACCGTGATTCCCATCATGCTGAAGCAGCTGGACTGATAGATTGGTGGAATGACCTTTTGAAAACTCAATTATTTTGCCAACTATGTGGCACCACTCACTATTACCCCTAGTCATCCACTAGAAATTTTTTTTGCTTCCTGTTCCTGCAACCTTGAGCTCTGCTGATCTACAGATCTTAGTTCCAAAGGGAGGAGTTTTCACCAGGAGACACAACAACGATTCCATTCATCTGGAAGTTAAGAATGTCACGGGGCCACTTTAGGCTTCTCATGCCTCTGAATCAACAGGCAAAGAAGGGGATTACTGTACTGGCTGGGGTGATTGACCCTGACTATCAAGGAGAACTAGGGCTACAGCTACACAATGGAAGTAAAGAGGAGTTTGCCTGGAATACAGGAGATCCCCTAGGGTGTCTCTTGGCACTACCATACCCTGTGATTAAAGCCAATGAAAAACTGCAACAACCCAATCCAGTCATGACTACCAGTGGCCCAGAAACTTCAGGAATGAACATTTGGGTCACCCCACCAGGGAAAGAACCACGGCCAACTGAAGTGCTTGCTGAGGGTAAAGGGAACATGGAATGGGTAGTGGAAGAAGGTAGTGATAAATATGAACTGTGACCACATGACCAGTTACAGAAACAAGGACTGTGATGTATGAATATTTCCTCCTTGTTCTAAGTGTGTTTGTATATTTTTTACATAAAGCAAATATCTTTGCTTCCTTCTCTATTGTATCCCCTTATCACATGACATAAGTTGTATTGTTCATGTCATAGTATTTAAATTATAGTATAGCAAGTTTAAGAGTGAATGTTTCTCACTCAAGCCCAAGTCTGCAAGTGAAATCATTGTGTTCTCCCCTACATGGCACATAATATCCAGTGGTGAAAGTCTCCCTGGCAGCGTGAGAGAGGACTCCAAGGGATGAGCCTGGCCCTGGCACCGAGGTATCAACAATGCCATCTAGACCAAAAGGGGGAAAAGAAGTGTAACAAATTAGGTATCAGTGGCTGACAGAGTTCAAATAGTCAAGAGGCTACTCTGGAGGCCACTCTTACACAAGCTTCAGTTAGACATTGCTACCTACCATAACTTGCCAAACCCCAACCAAAACCATTCCTGCCAATCCTGAAAAACACCTAGGGCAGTATATAAGATTCTACAAAAGTTCCATGCATTAGGGTAACTTTCCAGAAGCCTACAACTTCCAGAGGGTCCTTGGACCAGATAGTCCTGAAATGCAGAGGGAACAGCCTCTCCAGAATATCAAGTAGTTCCATCCTCTATCCCATATTATCAACAGCCCCTTCCAACATGAAAAGGAATGGGCATAGCCCAAATACCCCTAAAGAGAGAGGCAGAAAGATCAAAGGTGAATGTGGAGTTATACAGAGAAGGTAGGGTTTAACAAATGAGTATGACTGCTGAATTATTATACTGATATTTCTTTTAGTCTCCAGTATTTTAGAGCAGCTAGAAATAAAAACTTAAAATTGTGGAATTGCAAATCATACCAAACTCTGAAATCTATTCTACAAGTAATCGTTGCAATATGCTTTGAAATGTTTTGCTTTTTTGTGTATATGCTATTTTTCACACAAAAAAGAAAAAACACCAATTGTAATGATAAATATATATATATATATATATATATATTTGCCCCCCCAAGCAATACTCATTTTCAAGAACACATGCAAACATAAAGAAAAATTTTAACAATAATAACTTTAGAATGCTTACCTATGAGGGAGGAATGAGAAAGAAATAAAAGGGAATAAAGGAACTATAAAAAAAAAAGAATGAATGTTACTTAAGGACTTGCACTCTGTTCTGGAGAGATTTAGTGCGTTTCTGGTTGTACACAGCACAGTGGAGTATTATTAGGCAAATATACCTGTCATTGCTTTTTACTTAGAGATTATGTATGGTTTAAGGCGAGGTGTATGGCTGCCAAGCTGACAAGGGGTGGACTGTGATGGCTAGGCTCAGTTGTCAACTTGGGGAAGTAATGGTGCCCAGTTGTCTGGTCAAGCAAGCACTGACCTGTTACTGTGAGGACATCTCCTGGACTTAAATCATCAGTAAGTTGATTGCATTTATAGCTGATTACATCTATAATCAACCAAGGAGAGTTTCTTCAGCAATGAGAGATGTTTTCATCTAATCAGTTGAAGGCTTTAAAAGGAGAAGTGATGACTTCTGCATTCGGAAAAGAGAAGAGAGCATTTTCATTTCTACTTCAGCCAGTCAGCTTCTCTTGGAGAATTCATTGAAACCTTCATCAGAGTTGCCAGTTTGCTTCCTGCCCTTCAGAATTTGGACTCATGCAACCCTATAGTTGTGTGAGACACTTTTATAAAATCTCAAAATATTTACAGATATCTCCTGTTGGTTCTATTTCCCTAGAGAACCCTGACTATCTACATATTTTCAAATTGCTCACTGCCTGGGAAATTATATCAATTTATGTTCTCACAGAAGGTGTTCTTTGCAAATTCACCAATACCATATATTATCAACGAAGGAACTTTTTGAGCAAGGATATGACATGATCATAGTTGTTGTACATCATGTAGCTGGTCTATTCCAGATAATTGTTTTTAATACATAATTCATTATCTATTTAAAGTCTTAAATCCATAAACTGGGTAATCAAACAGTAAGGAAATGAAAATTTCTAGTGTATTTGGATGTCAACTAAACATAGAATAAGTTTCATTTGACAGAAAACTTATTTTATTGCATTAAGTCATTGCTTCTCAAATCTTGATATATATTGAAATCATCTGGGAAATTCTAAAAATACTGATATCTAGGTCCTACTCCCAGGATTCTCATTTAATTGATCTGCAATGAGACCTAAGCATCAAGAGTTTTTTAAGCTCCTTAGATGATTCTGTTTTGGCTTGCTAAAGCTGCCAGAATGCAATATACCAGAAATGGAACAGCTTTTTTTTTTGGGTGGGCAGGTACGGGAAATTGCACCTGGGTCTCTGGTATGGCAGGCAAGAACTCTGCCTGTTGAGCCACCATGGTCTGCCTTGGAACAGCTTTTAAAAAGAGAATTTATTACTTTACAAGTTTACAGTTCTAATGCCATAGAAATGTCCAAACTAAGACATCCAGAGAAAGATAACTTAACTCCAAATTAAAGGCCAATATCTGTCACATGGGAAGGCACATGCCTGGCGTCTGCTGGTCCTTGTTCTTGGTTCTTTGGTTTCTGGTTTCTGATGCCAGTGGTTTCTTCTCTAAGCATCTGTGGGCCCTCACTTAGCTCCCCCAGGAGGATCCTGGCTTGCTTAACATTTCATGGAAAGGTACATGGTGATGTCTGCTGGTCCTCAAGCATCTATGTCTAGTCCTCTGCTCTCCCTGTCAGCACTCCAAACATCTCCAGGCATCTCTGTCAGTTCTGAAGCAACTGTTTTCCAAGCATCTGCATCTGAAGTTTCTCCAAAAAGGACTCTAGTAAACTAAAGATCCACCTTGAATGGGAGAGCCACATCTCTATCTAATCAAAACCCACACCCATACTTAGGTGAGTCACATCTCCATGAAATAATCTAACCACAAGATCACACCCACAACTACAATCCAATTAGAGTTTCCCACCTTAAACAGTAGACCTGGCCACACAAGATTGGATTCTGGTTAAACCATGGCTTTTCTGGGGAACATAATAGTTTCAAACCAGCATAGATTCTAATGTGAGTCAAGATTGACAACCCCTGCTATAAATGTTATTGTTAAAACATCCTTGAACTCCATGCCTGCCAATCTAATAAAGATACTCCCTGTATCTTTCTTTTACTGAGTCTCTCTTAAAAGAGTGAGGATTGAAAGTATGATATGTGTTTCACATTTGGGGGGAACCTCTCTAAATTCAAACCAGGCACCGTTTAGTAATAGTCTGAAAAATATATAACTCTTTTCTTGGCCAAAACGCTGGATTGTTTTCCAAGGTTTAATTCCATTTCTATATCTTGAAAAGATTAGAAAATGTAAGTATACCTGGGTTTATCAGACATTCTGTTAGATCTCCAGTGAATTAAACGGAAGCCTGGTAAATCTGCAGAAAACAAACAAACATGGTTCTTAGAACATTCTCTGGAAGATGAAATGTACAAGTTAGAACAGCTCTGGCTTGGCTGACATACAAAAATAGATGAGATTTATACAAGGCAACATTAGAATAATAAATAAGCTAGACCAATGGAAAATTGTTCTTTAGGTACTTCAACTGCTTGAGATCTAACTTCCCCCATCTTGTTACTATATAATCATCAAGCATATTCATTGTGATTAATGATATTGGAAGGAAAATCTCACCATGTTTGGAGGGGCAAATGTCCTTTCACCCTACTGACTGGGAGAATGAGTCACTAATGTCCCAGGGACCTTAGGATATTTTGGTGCTCCATGTAAACCTATCACTGCCAAGCATCAACTTATATCATTAAGTGAACTTCTGAGGGGTAGGGAATATGGTGTTAAAACTTGGTGCAGGGCGGGCCACGGTGGCTCAGCAGGTAAGAGTGCTTGCCTGCCATGCCCGAGGACCCAGGTTCGATTCCCGGTGCCTGCCCATGTAAAAAAAAAAAAAAAAAAAAAAAAGTTTAAAAACTTGGTGCAGGCGTGGTGTGATGGTGGCTCAATGGCAGAGTTCTCACCAGCCATGCCAGATACCTGGGTTCAGTTCCCAGTGCCTGCCCATGCAAAAACAAAAAGCAAAAAACTTGGTGCAGAATTTCTATTGTAGGCGATGGAATATTTGGGTAAGGAAAATGGTGATGGTAGCACCATACTGTGAATGTAATTAACACCACTGAATTATATATTTGAATATGATTAAAGGAGGGAAATTTTAGGTTGTGTGTATATATATATATATATTTGTGTATATATATATACATATACATATATCATTAAAATAAAAATAAAATAAAAAGGTGACCTCAACTTTTCAGAGATGGAAACTGAGCTCTAACTTTGGGAATCTGAGTTTCACATTGTGCCTGGGTTGGTAGCCAAGGCTGAGAGGCAGCAACCACCTTCCAGGTATGATGAGAAGTGGGTTGTGATCACCGAGATGAGAGCATGAGGCCTGGGATTCATTTCCTGACATCTCACAGGAAAAAGGATGGCTCTATCCAGGTGTGTATTGGTAAAACAGCTCAGGTGCATGTGTGGGGAGGGAGCGGGGACAGGAAGCCGAGAAATGGGTGAAGGCCCTGATTTATAGCATTTTGAAGTTTCTGTGGTGAAAACTCCCTTCAAGATGGATTCAAGCTACCCAGGGTTTAACAATCAGCTCACAAAATTCCTGAACATTTAACAACCAGCTCTCTCTAACCTTAGGGGTAGGCTCCAGTAATACTGGCTCTACCTCACTAAGGATCAGCAATCTCGGTTTTCTGACAGTGGTTACAAATTGACAGCCAAGACAGAGTCTGATTATTAGAGTTGAGGCCATTTTGTTGCTCGAAATTCTGCCTAAGCATAGCTCTCAACTAGACCACATGTTTCTCAATACTTGCTTTCAAAAAGGCTGTAACAATGGAAAAGCATTTCAAAGAAATTTATTTATAAGAGCAGAAAGTCAAAAATTAAGGAAAATAATTATTTGGGGCTGGTCCATGCAATGTACTGAAATTTCAAAAAAATTTAATCTAATAACTTAATCTACTCATCAACAGTTATAGCCGCATGTTTGTCCATATTCCTGTTTCCTACCAAAGTACAAATACTTTGTTAGGAATGAGCAACTGCTCCAGATTCCATTTTACTTGGCCAAAATATGATTTGAAATCTTTTTGGAAGAAAGGGCTTCTCTGTTTCTCTTGTGAAGTCCTATGTCCATCAAATGGACAGCTTCTAGAATAGGGACAGACCCTGACTGGCCTGGCTCCTATTAGGAGAGAAACCAGTCTACCTCTCCCTGGAAAATGATCATTTCTAGACCTGTATTTATAAAAGATAGTCATTATTTTTATTTAAAAATTTTGCCTTAAAAATATCAGAAATGCATGAATAAAACGTCAATAAAATACTGTTTGAAATAATCATCATATGTGCTTTCCATATGAAAGCCATAAAAACTGCTTATTATATTATTCTCATACAAAAATAATAACAGCTTGCAATTGCATAATAGAGTATCCTGGACAACCAAAAGAATCAAATATCTAGCAATAAATTTACCCAGAGATGTAAAGGACCTATACACAGAAAACAACAAAACTGTAAATAAAATCAAGGAAGACCTAAATAAATGGAAGGGCATACCATGTTCATGAATTGGAGGATTAAATGTAGTTAAGATGTCATTTCACCCTAAATGATTCAACACAATACCAATCAAAATCCCAACAACTTATTTTGCAAAAATAGAAAAACCAATAATCAAATTTGTTTGGAAAACAGGGTGCCCCCAAATAGCTAAAAACACCTTGAGAAAGAATATTGAAGTGGGAGTCTCATACAACCTGATTTTAAAGCATATACAAAGCTACAGTGCTCAAAGCAGCATGATACTGTCATAAAGATAGATATACCAACCAATGGAATTGAATTGAGAGTTCAGAAATAGACCGTCTCATCTATGGACAATCAATTTTTGACAAAACGGCCAAGTCCACTCAACTGGGACAAAACAGCCTCTTCAACAAATGGCACCAGGAGAACTGGCACCATTTTTCATTTATCAAAAAAAATGAAAAAGGACCTTATTCTAGTTTGCTGGTTGCTGGAATGCAGCACACCAGAGATGGATTGGCTTTTAATAAAAGGGGATTTATTTTGTTAAAAATGTATAGTTCTTCAGAGGCAAAGCAGGTAACTTTCAATTGAGGTTCTTTTCTTACATGGGAAGGCACAAAGCGATCTCAGCTGGCCTTCTCTCCAGGCCTCTGTGTTCCAAAAACGTTCCCCAGGGTGATTCCTTTCTGCATCTCCAAAGGCCTGGGCTGAGCTGCAAGTACTAAGATGAGGCATACTGAGCTGCTTGGGCTGTGCTCTCTCATTTAAGCACCCAGCCAATTAAATCAGACATTATTCATTGTAGCAGGCACGCTGCCTAGCCAACTGTAGATGTAATCAGCAACAGATGAGGTTCACATGCCATTGGCTCGTGTCCACAGCAGTAGACTTAGGCACCTTCACCTGGCCAGGTTGAATACCTGAACCTAACTATCACATGTCCTTGTGTGTTGACACAAGTTGACAAAGTTACCCTTGTCAACTTGGTAACTATACACATCACCTTAACGATATTAAAGTGACAAAAATTCTCTTCCGGCTGTGGGCCTATGAATCTCAAAACAAGTTACCTGGTGACAATATGCAAAGGAGGGACAGTCACAGGATACATGTTTTCATTTCCATAGGGAGAAACTGGAAGGAACACAGATGTCACAAGACCCAAATAGTTCTGAAAACCTGCAGGGCAAACTCTACTGGATTACAAAGTCTGAAAGTCATTTATCCTTCGGCTTTACAAAGTGGCAGTCCCACCTTTTCCAAGGGCCTATGCAATGGCCCGCCTCTTTCTGAATCAACCTCGTGGGACATTGAGGAGACCACCTTTTTCTCGGCTCCACTCTCTCCAAGCATCAGGGCCACACCTGGGCTCTCTACCATTTCCTGCCCACATGCTCAACCCCTCCATGTGGTGGCAGCCAGGTTCTCCCCAGTTCCCAAAGAACGTGCTGTACCTTCTCCAAGGCCTGAGGCTGTACAACTCTTTCACTGCAATGAGGTGGGAGACTCATCCTCACCCTTCAGGGTAAGCTCACCCTCTCCGTGTATATGGGTGGGTCCACTCTCCCAGCCCGAGGTTTCTTGGCTTTAGACCCAAACTTCCATGGTTCTCACTCTGCAAACTCCAATTTGTCCCTTTTGTGTTCCCCTTTGTCCAGATTGGCAGGGATTACTTTTACACCACAGTCTCTTCAAGCACTCCAGGACTTCTCCATCATTCTCTTCACAGTTCCTCCAAAATCTTCCCCTTATCCATCCAAAAAACTGGTCCAACATGACTTGTATTTGTAAACTGCAGCAGCATCCCACTCTCTGGTATCAAAACCTGTTCTAGTTTACTAGCTACTGGAATGCAATATACCAGAAGTGGAATGGTTTTTAAAAAGGGGAATTTAATATGTTGCTAGTTTACAGTTCTAAGGCCGAGATAATGTCCCCATTAAAGCAAGTCTATAGAAATGTCCAATCTAAGGCATCCATGGAAAGATACCTTGGTTCAAGAAGGCCAATGAAGTTCAGGTTTCTCTCTCAAGTAAGCACATGGCAAACACAGTCAGGGTTTCTCTCTCATCTGGAAAGGCATGTGGCAAACATAGCATCACCTGCTAGCTTTCTCTCCTGGCTTTCTGTTTCACGAAGCTCCCCAGGAGGCATTTTCCTTCTTCATCTCCAAAGGTCGCTGACTGGCAGACTCTCTGCTTCTCGTAGCTACATCATTCTGCTGCCTCAGACTCTCTAGCATTCTCCAAAATGTTTTCTCTTTTATAGGATTCCAGTAAACTAATCAAGACCCACCCAAATCCAGTTTAACAACCACTCTTGATTGAGTCACATCTCCCGGGAGATGATCTAATCACAGTTTCAAACATACAGTACTGAATAGGGATTAGAAGAAACAGCCATCTTTATAAATATAGAGAAATAAAGACATCTAGCAAAGGTAACAATATGGGTAATATTAAATTTATAAATATTAAATAAATTTATAAAATTTATAAATTTATTAAAACATGGCTTTTCTAGGTACATACATCCTTTAAAACCATCACATGGATCAAAGATTAAACATTAGAGCTAAGGCTATAAAACTCCTGGTAGAAAATATAGGGAAATACCTGAAAGATCTTGTGGGAGGAGGTGGTTTCATAAAACTTATACACAAAGAGCAAACAATGAAAGATGAGATTTAAAAATGGCATCTCTTCAAAATTAAATACTTTTGTAGATCAAAGGACTTTGACAAGAAAATAAAAAGTCAGCCTACACAATAGGAGAAAATATTTGGAAACCACATATATGATAAGGGTTTAATATTCAGAACATAGAAAGAGAGCCTGCATAGCTCATTTAAACAACCCAAATACATGGAGCTCAGAATGGGAATGAAGGCTTGTAATTCTGCATAGCTCAAAGTAATACACAGATACATCCCACAATACATTGGGCAGATAATTTAAAAGTATTGACAAAGTCCCTTAAAGGACAGGAGAAAAAATGTGAAATTTTTCAACTTCCCCACTAGGGAAACCCCTGATACTGTCTCAAACATTAGGGACTCCCAAGTTAGTAGATCCAGCCCTTGATCCTGGTTTTTTTTGGATTTTTAACATATATACAAAGCAAAGAAATAAAAAAGCAACCATTTCCAAAGAATTCTTTAACAAGTAGTTATAGGACAGATCCCAGAGTTTGTCATGGGCTACCATAGGATCTTCTCAGATTTTTCCTTCTAGCTGCTCCAGAATACAGGAGGCTAGAGGGCTTTAAAATTTTTTTATCGTCACAATCAACTTTTTTCCTTTTTTTGTGAAAAATAACAAATATACAAAAAAGCTATAAATTTTAAAGCACAGCACCACAATTAGTTGTAGAACATATTTCAGACTTTGACATGGGTTATAGTTCCACAATTTTAGGTTTTTACTTCTAGCTGCTTTAAAATACTGGAAACAAAAAGAGATACCAATTTCATGATTCAGCATTCATATTCATTTGTTAAATCCTATCTTCTCTGTATAACTCCACCATCACCTTTGATCTTCGCATACCTCTCTTAAGGGGTGTTTGGGCTATGGCCATTCTAACTTTTTCATATTGGAAGGGTCAGTCGTAATATGGGGTATGGAGATGAAACTATCTGATGTTCTGGAGAGGCTGAGCTAAGTTTCAGGACTTATCTGGACCAGGGACCCATTTGGAGGTTGGAGGTTTCTGGAAAGTTACTCTAATGCCTGGAACCCTGTGGAATCTTATAAATTGCCCTAGGTGTTCGTTAGGATTGGCTGGAATGGTCCTGGTTGGGGGTTGGCAGGTTATGATAGGTAGCAAGGTCCACCTGAAGCTTGTGTAAGAGCAAAATCCAGAGTAGCCTCTCAACTCTATTTGAACTCTCTCTGCCACTGATACTTTATTAGTTACACTTCTGTTCCCCTTTTTGGTCAGGATGGAATTGTTGATCCCATTGTGCCAGGGTCCTTGATCTTGAAGCTTGCTGTTGTGAAGCTTATTTCTATAGTGGAGAAGCTAAGCCTACCTACAGTTTGCCTAAGAGTTACTTCCAGAAAACCTATTTTGTTGCTTAGATATGGTCTCTCTCTCTCTCTCTCTCTCTCTCTCTCTCTCTCCCCCCCCCAACTCTGTAAGTAAAATCATTACTCTCCCCCTTACATAGGACGTGACATCCATGTGTGACATTCTCCCTGGCAACATGGGGCATGATTCCCAGGAATGAGCCTGGCCCTGGCACCGTGAGATCAACAATACCTTCCTGACCAAAGGGTGGAAAAGAAATGTAACAAAATAAGATATCAGTGGCTAAGAGAATTCAAATAGAGTTGAAAGGCTATTCTGGAGGATACTCATAGGCAAGCTTCAGTTAGATATTCCTAATTACCAGTTTGTCAAACCCCAACCACCATCATTCCTGTTAATCCTAAAGAACACCTGGGGCTCTATCTGAGATTCTACAAAAGTTTCACATGCTAAGATTACGTTCCACACCATAAGTACATGAAATCTTGAGTAAGGGATGAGATTCTGTAGGTTTGTCCAGAGTGATGCCCCAGTAAATCCCAGAGTAATTTAAACAGTGAATAAAGAAGTATCTGCAAAGTCCCCTTGGGGGGAATGGCAAGAAAAGGGGAAATTCAACTTCCCCATGTGGAGAACTCCTGATGTTCTCACAAGCAGTGCGGACAACCAAAGCTACAGGCTGAGACCCCCATCTTGAGGTTTGTTCATATGAAACTTAACCCCACAAAGGATAGGTCAAGCCTACTTAAAATTAGGCCTAACAGTCACCCGCAGAGAACCTCTTTTGTTGCTCAGATGTGGCCTCTATCTGTCAGCCAACATGACAAGCAAACTCACTGCTCCCCTCCCACACCCCCCACATGGGACATGACTCTCAGGGGTGAGGACCTCCCTGGCAATGTGGGACAGAAATCCTAGAATGAGCTGGAATTCAGCATCAAGGAAATGAGAAAACCTCCTAGACCAAAAGGGGGAAGAGAGAAATGAGACAACATAAAGTGTCAATGGCTGAGAGATTCCAAACAGAGTCGAGAGGTTATCCTAGAGGTTATTCTTACGCATTATATAGATACCACCCTTTACATTAAGGTATACTGGAGAGGCTGGAGGGAAGTGCCTGAAAATGTGGAGCTGTGTTCCAGTAGCCATGTTTCTTGAAGATGATTATATAATGATTTAGATTTTGCAATGTGACTGTGTGATTGTGAAAACCTTGTGTCTGATGCTCCTTTTATCTATGGTATGGACAGATGAGTAAAACATAAGGATTCAAAATAAATAAATAATAAGGGGAACAAATATTAAAATAAATTTAGTAGATTGAAATGCTAGTGATCAATGAAAGGGAGTGGTAAGGGGTATAGAAAAAAATAGGGGAAACAAAGGCCAAAATATATTGGGTAGATGGAAATACTAGCAGTCACTGAGAGGGAGGGGTAAGGGGTATGGTATGCACAAGTTTTTTTCTTTTTATTTCTTTTTCTGAATTGATGCAAATGTTCTAAGAAATGATCATGGTGATGAATAACAACTATGTGATGATATTGTGAGTTATTGATTATATACCAAGAATGGAATGATCGTATGATACGAATGTTCGTGTTTGTATGTTGTTATGTTTAGGAAAAAAATTTTAATTAAAAAAAAAAGATTACATTTCAGAAACCTATAACCTCCAGATGGTTCCTAGGCCAGATAAGTCCTGAAACCCAGAAGCAACCGCCTTTCCAAAAACAGCAACTAGTTCCACTGCCCTACCCCATATTATCAACAGCCCCTTCCAACATGAAAAAGTTAGAATGGGCATAAACCAAATACCTCTAAAGATGTAGAGAAGGATCAAAGGAGAAGCAGGAGTTATAACAGAGAATATAGGTTTTAACAAATGAGTATGACTGCTGAATCATTATATTGATATTTCTTTTAGTCTCCAGTGTCTGGGAGAAGCTAGAAGGAAAAACCTGAAATTGCAGAACTGTAACCCATACCAAACTTTGGAATCTATTCTATAACTACATGTTACAATGTACTTTGAAATTTATTGCTTTTTGCTTTTATGTATATATATATTATTTAAAGAGAAGGAGAGTATTACAGAGAAGATAGGATTTAACAAAGGAGTATGATTACTGAATCATTATATTGATATTTCTGTTGGTCTCCAGGGTCTTAGAGCAGCTAGAAGAAAAAACAAAATATCGTGGAACTGTAACCCATACCAGACATTAAAATCTGTTCTATAACTACTTGTTAAAATGTACTTAGAAATGTATTGCTTTTTTGTATATATACATTACATTTCACAATAAAAAAATAAAAAATAAAGAGATCTTACAATTCAACAATAAAAAGTTAAACAACCTAATTAAAAAGTGGGTAGATAGCCTTGCATGTGGGAGACCCAGGTTCGATTCCCGGACCATGCACCCACCCCCCCCGATTCAAAAAAAAGTGAATGGACACTTTTCCAAGGAGGAAATACAAAGGGCTAAAAGGCATATGAAAAGATATGCGACCTCACTAGCTATTAGGGAAATGCAAATCCAAACCACAATGATGTACGTTTCACACCTACTAGAATGGCCATTTTATATATATATATAATATATATATATATTATATATATATATAAATCTTTAAATTATAAGTGCTGAAGAGGATTTGGAGAAATAGGTACACTTATTCAATGTTAGTGGGAACATAGAATGGTGCAACCACTGGGGAAGGCAGTTTGGTGGTTCCTCAGGAAGCTAAGTATAGAATTGCCATCTGATCCAGCAATCCCATCACTAGGTATATATTTGAAAGAACTGAAAGCAGGTATACGAATAGACATTTTCACACTGATGTTCATAGCTGTATTATTCACTATTGCCAATAGATGGAAACAGCCCAAATATCCATCAATGGACGAGTGCATAAACAAACTGGTATTTATTACGCAGCTGTAAGACAGAATGAAGTCATAATGCACGCAACAACGTGGATGAACCTTAAGGACATTATGTTGCACAAAATAAGCCAGAAAGAAAAGGACAAATACTGTATGGTCTCACTAATATGAACTAAGTATAGTGACAAAGCTCTGAGAAGTAAATCTGAGAGCATAGTTTATCAGGAGTTAGAAAGAGGGTAGAGATTGGGCAATTGATGCTTCAGGAATACAGAATGTTTAATAAGGGTGATTGTAAAGGTTCAGAAATGGATAGTACAATAATGTGTGATGGCAGCACAACATCGTAAGTATAATGAACAAAGCTGTGTATGAGTGTGGTTGAAAGAGGAAGGCTAGGGCTGTGTATGCTACCATAAAAACTTAGCAAACTCTAGAGTGGAAGATGATGGTGGTAAATTGTACAAATATAAGAAAGGTTTTACATGAACTAGAGCAAATGTTGGTCAAATTATAATGTGTTAAAAATGGGATGGTTTATTGGAAAAATACAATCAATGCTAGCTAAGGTCTGTATTTAGTGGTTTATTGAAAAAATACAATCAATGCTAACTAAAGTCTGTAGTTAATAGTAACACTGTAATATTTTCTCATTAATTGTATCGAAGGCACTATACCAAAGCTAAATATCAATAGTAGGCGCATATAAGGGAGGTATATGGCTTTTTCCCCTTTCTTTTCAGAAGAAATGTGAATGTTCTCATATAAATTATGGTGGTGAATGCACATCTATGTAATTATACCAGGAGCTGTTGACTGTACACTTTGGGTGTGGGTTAGTCAGGGTTCTCTAGAGAAACAGAACCAACCGGAGAGATCTTTAAATATGAGACTTATAAACGTGTCTCATGCAACTGTGGGAATGGAAGAGTCCAAAATCCACAGGGCAGGCTGTGAAGCTGACAGCTCCAATGAAGGGTCTGGACGAACGCCACAGGACAGGCTCGCTGGTGAAGACACAGTGAAAGAGTCTCTCTTCTTCCTTAAAAGCCTTCAACGGATTAGGTTATCTTGTTGAGGAAGACATGCTTTAGTTGATGGCATATGTAATTAGCCACAGATGCAATCAACTGACTGATGACTTAATATACCAGCCTTCCAGTTCATCAACCAGCCACAAAATATCCTTGCAGCTATGGCCAGGCCAGTTTATTTTTTAAAAGATAAACTATTTTTAAAAAATAAACTACAAAAAAACTGTAAGTGCTGGAGGGAAAAAAAAAATAATTTTGAGTCTGTTTCCATTTCAGGTGGTAGAAAAGTTTTGGTAATGGACAGCAGTAATGGTAGCACAACATTTTGAATGTATTTAACACCTTCATACTGTATACTTGAAAGTAGTTAAAATGGAAAATTTTATACTGCACATTTGTTACCACAATAGCAATCAAAAAGAGAAACCATAAGAATGTATAATACAAAGAATGAACTCTAATGTAAATTATGGGCTTTAGTTAATAATATAACATAAAATGCTGGTTCATCAATTCTATGAAATGTATCCTATTAATGCAAACTGTTAATAATAGGGAAAACTGTGGGGAGGGTTATATGGAAATGCTGCACTTTCGTATGATTGTTCTGTAAATCTACAGCTGCTTAAAAAAATTTTTTTTTTAAAAAGAGAAACCTGGAGTATGAACAGATGTGGTTAGTTTGCACACTTAATGGGCAATGTGACTTTGAGCAAGTTATTTAATATCTCTAAGCCTTAGTTTCCTTGTTTGTAAAACAGAGATAAAAATAGTGCCTACTTCATCGGCATGATGTGAGAATCAAATGAGATAATAAAAATAAAGAACTTAGCACAGACTTGGTGCTTAGTCGATGCACAATAAATCATGAAATTACTATTAGTGCATTATTAGAGGACTTTACAAAGTCCTTTAATCAATCCAGTCTCATATGGTCTTTTATTATAATCATGTGAGGTATGAAAGATAAATATTATTATAGCCCTTTCAAAGATGAGGAAATGATGGCTTTTAAGAATTTGTCCAAGGTGGAATAGCTGCTGGATGGCAAGTCTTGGATATGCTTTTCACAATAAAATGTTTAATATTTAATTAACCATAACACTACCACACTGACTCAAAATAGGTTTTAGATAGCAAAAAAACTGATCTTCTAATCAGAAGATTTTTTTCATACATGAACATGGTAAATACTGCTAGTTACTGATTTTGGAAATACTATTATTCCTTGAAAACATCTACAAGTTTCTTCTGATAGCAGCAGCAGGAACTATTTCTAAATGCTTCCTATGTGCCAAACATAGTGTTAAATACTTTATAAATATCATGCCTTTTGATCCTCACAATAACCTTCTGTGATAGGTATTATATTCTTTTTACAGATAGTAGTAATAGCTAATATTTATGACCACTTAGTCTGTGCCAGACATTGTGCCAAGTATTTTACATGCATTATGTCATTTTCATCAGTCCAACAATCTTCTGAGATAAAGTAGCCAGTTTGCTAATTGAGGTAATATATAGGCAAATTTGATGTTAGACTTATAGAGCAGGAAGCTTTTTATTATATATTATCCTGTGTAATTATATAATTTAAAGGACCTTCTGGGATTACCATTCCAGGGCCAGTTCCATTAAAAATAGTCATTGAAGTTCAGATTGGAGAGAAAGTAGGTATTGAGACAAAGTTATACTCAAGGTCTGTTTATATAGTATAACATTGTGAATGTAATTAGCTGCATTGAAATATATATTTAAATGTGGTTAAAGGGGGGACATTTTAGGCAGTATATATGTTACTAGAATAAAAATTTTAAAAAAGCTATAGTACTATACAACATAAACAATGGACACTAATGTAAACCATGAGCCATAGTGAATTAATACAGTGACAATTATATTAATATTCTTTTGCCGACTGTAACAAATGTATCACATTGTGAACCCTAATGTAAACTATGGACTTTGCTTAATAATATAAATGTAAAATATTGGTTCATCAATTATACCAAATGTATCCCACGAATGCAAAATATTAATAATAGGGAAAACTGTGGGGGTGGGGCTGTGGTATATGGCAACTCTGTATTTTCTGCATGATTTTTCTGTAAACCTACAATTTCTGTAATTAAAAAAAAAAAGTGTTTGTGCATTCCTTTGATACTTTTTCCAGATACCCTACCCGTAATTTTCAAATAAGATATGCTGTGAAAACTTTAAACTTGTGGGAGCACTGGACTCGCCAGGGCCCGAGTAAAAAGAAATTCAGTTTCTCCACTGCCCATTTGAAGAATAAACTATTCTTCATACCCAGTAACACATCATAACTTTTCCAAAGATAAAAATGGTGATAGGGTCAAAGAAGTCTGTTGTTTCAGGGCGTTTGTTGCTATTAATAAAACAGTCCCTCTGCAGGAAGCATACACAGACAACTCACAAAAACAGGAAATCCACTCAGGAACCTGCCTTACAACTCCCAGTCTGAACTCCTGAAATTGCCCTACAGCCACAAGGAATGGACATCACAAATTAGAAGTCAAGGAGAAGGCGGCAGATTCTCTAGACTTTAACTCAGATAATAATGCATTTATTTACAATCCTGTGAAGCCTAATCTAGACAGTTTAGAATAGAACTTTTTAGACCAACCTCCTCGTTTTACAGCTAAAGTAACTTGCCTGCTCAGAAGTCATTTCCCTGTTTGGAACAGCCCATCTCATGGAATTTTCTTTAGGGAATTCTCCCTGACTCCTGGTCTATGGGGTAAGTAAGGAGAGGGCTGAGCTCACCTTCAGCTCCAGGGGTGGCCATGTGGCCAGGTGTGGCCAGAATCACATTAAAACTGTCACTGAATTGAGTTAGTGCAGAGGTTAGAAAAGTAAATCCAGAGTGGGCCACCGTGGCTCACTGGCAGAGTTCTCATCTGCCATGCTGGAGACCCGGGTTCGATTCCCGGTGCCTGCACGCGCAAAAAAAAAAAAAAGTAAATGCAAAATCACAGTTATTGCCAAAGCTAGGACTAAATCCCAAGTTCCCTGCTTCTCAACGCAACGCTCTTTCATACCACCATGCCACATAAACTATATAAATTAAAGAAAAAAATTCCTTGCTAACTCAAAAAGTATTTGTAGGTCCCATTTCGGTGTTAATAAGCCAGACTGTCTCAGGATCTATGCTGCTCCTTGCTTTGTACATTAAGTACCTGGAATATATCCCCGTATTTCCTTCTATTTCCTCAGTATTCTCTGAGGCCATTTAGAAAAACTGTCATGGAGAACCGTTTGTCGCGGCCTGTGGTGCCGAGAACCGTTTGTGTCGAGATGAATCCCAGTGCTTCCAACTACCCCATGGCTTCGCCGTATGTGGGGGAGCTGCACCCCGACGTTACTGAGGCGACGCTGTACGAGAAGCTCAGTACGGTAGGGCCCATGCTGTCCATTCGGGTCTGCGGGGACGTGGTCACCCGCCGTTCCTCGGGCCACGCGTGTGAACTTCCAGCCGTCGGGGGATGCGGCGCGTGCGCTGGAGACCAGGAATTCCGATGTTATAAAGGGGAAGCCGGTTCGCCTCCTGTGGGCTCAGCGTGACCCATCTCTTCGTAAAAGTGGGGTGGGTAACACATTCATTAAACACTTGGACAGATGTATTGATAACAAAGCGCTGTACGATATGTTTTCTGCTTTTGGCAACATCCTTTCGTGTAAGGTGGTTTGTGATGGAAATGGCTCCAAGGGCTATGGCTTTGTGCGTTTTGAGACACAGGAAGCCGCAGAGAAAGCTTTTGGGAAAATGAATGGGATGCTTCTGAATGATCGCGAAGTGTCTGTTGGGCGATTTAAGTCTGTTAAAGAGCGCGAAGCCGAAGTTGGAACTAGGGCGAAAGAGTTCACCAACGTTTACACCAAGAATTTTGGTGAAGAAGTGAATAGTGAGCACCTTAGGCTTCTCTTTGCCAAGTTTGGGCGTGTCGTAAGTGTGAAGGTAATGACTGATGAAAGTGGAAAATCCGAACGTTTTGGGTTTGTGAGCTTTGAGAGGCATGAAGATGCACAGAGAGCTGTGGATGAGATGAATGGAAAGGAGGTCAGTGGAAGACACATTCATGTTGGGCGCCCTCAGAAAGAAGTAGAATGGCAGACAGAACTTAAGTGTAGATTTGAGCAGATGAAGCAGGACAGGATCACCAGATACCAGGTTGTTAACCTTTATGTGAAAAGTCTTGATGACCGTATTGATGATGAGCGTCTCGGGAAAGAGTTTTCTCCGTTTGGTGCGATCACTAGTGCACAGGCCATGATGGACTGTGGTCGCAGCAAAGGGTTTGGTTTGTGTGTTTCTCCACCCCAGAAGAGGCCACTAAAGCGGTTTCCGAAATGAATGGTGGACTTGTGGCCACCAAGCCGTTGTATGTAGCTTTAGCTCTGTGCGAAGAAGAGTGCCAGGCCCTCCTCACGGACCAGCACACGCAGAGAATGGCAGCCGTGAGAGGCGCGCCCACCCGATGCTCCATCCCCGCCAGCCAGCACCACCCTCACGTTTCTTCATGGAGCCCTCGCGTTTCTTCATGGCGCCCACCCCGCGCCCCGTCCCTGCCGGCACTGCCCTCGCGTTTTTTCATGGCGCCCTCGCGTTTCTTCATGGCGCCCACCCCGCTCCCCGTCCCCGCCAGCACCGCCCTCGCGTTTCTTCATGGCGCTCACCCCGCGCCCCGTCCCAGCCAGCACCGCCCTCGCGTTTCTTCATGGCGCTCACCCCGCGCCCCGTCCCAGCCAGCACCGCCCTCGAGTTTCTTCATGGCGCCCACCCCGCTCCCCGTCCCCGCCAGCACCGCCCTCGCGTTTCTTCATGGCGCTCACCCCGCGCCCCGTCCCAGCCAGCACCGCCCTCGCGTTTCTTCATGGCGCCCACCCCGCGCCCCGTCCCCGCCAGCACCGCCCTCGCGTTTCTTCATGGCGCCCACCCCGTGCCCCATCCCTGCCAGCCAGCACCACCTTCACGTTTCTTCATGGCGCCCACCCCGCGCCCCGTCCCCGCCAGCACCGCCCTGGCGTTTCTTCATGGCGCCCACCCCGCGCTCGGTCCCCGCCAGCACCGCCCTCGCGTTTCTTCATGGCGCCCACCCCGCGCCCCGTCCCCGCCAGCACCGCCCTCGCGTTTCTTCATGGCGCCCACCCCGTGCCCCATCCCTGCCAGCCAGCACCACCTTCACGTTTCTTCATGGCGCCCACCCCGCGCCCCGTCCCCGCCAGCACCGCCCTCGCGTTTCTTCATGGCGCCCTCGCGTTTCTTCATGGCGCCCACCCCGCGCCCCGTCCCTGCCGGCACTGCCCTCGCGTTTTTTCATGGCGCCCTCGCGTTTCTTCATGGCGCCCACCCCGCTCCCCGTCCCCGCCAGCACCGCCCTCGCGTTTCTTCATGGCGCCCTGGCGTTTCTTCATGGCGCCCTTGCGTTTCTTCATGGCGCCCACCCCGCTCCCCGTCCCCGCCAGCACCGCCCTCGCGTTTCTTCATGGCGCTCACCCCGCGCCCCGTCCCAGCCAGCACCGCCCTCGCGTTTCTTCATGGCGCCCACCCCGCGCCCCGTCCCCGCCAGCACCACCTTCGCGTTTCTTCATGGTGCCCACCCCGCGCCCCGTCCCCGCCAGCACCGCCCTCGCGTTTCTTCATGGCGCCCACCCCGTGCCCCATCCCTGCCAGCCAGCACCACCTTCACGTTTCTTCATGGCGCCCACCCCGCGCCCCGTCCCCGCCAGCACCGCCCTGGCGTTTCTTCATGGCGCCCACCCCGTGCCCCATCCCTGCCAGCCAGCACCACCTTCACGTTTCTTCATGGCGCCCACCCCGCGCCCCGTCCCCGCCAGCACCGCCCTCGCGTTTCTTCATGGCGCCCTCGCGTTTCTTCATGGCGCCCTCGCGTTTCTTCATGGCGCCCACCCCGCAGCCCGTCCCCGCCAGCACCGCCCTCGCGTTTCTTCATGGCGCCCACCCCGCGGCCCGTCCCCGCCAGCACCGCCCTCGCGTTTCTTCATGGCGCCCTTGCGTTTCTTTATGGCGCCCACCCCGCGGCCCGTCCCTGCCAGCACCGCCCTCGCGTTTCTTCATGGTGCCCTTGCGTTTCTTCATGGCGCCCACCCCGCGGCCCGTCCCTGCCAGCACCGCCCTCGCGTTTCTTCATGGCGCCCACCCCACAGCCTCAGAACCGCGCCGCATACTACCCGCCTAATGCAGTTGCCCAGATAAGACCAAATCCTTGCTGGGCTGCTGGGGTGCCGGGCCTCATCTATTCCCAAGTACTTCTGGCGCTGTGTGCCCAGCCATTCCTCCACCACCATTTAGCGCCACGCGACCAGTTCCTCCACAGATCCCAGGAGTCCTCGCAACCCTACGTGCCGCCACTGCGGCAGTGCCTCCGATGTACCCGTACCCTGTGGCGGGGCTGCTGCTGCTGCACCTCCTCCGGCCATTCGCACGGTTCCACGTTACCGATATGAGGCGGGAGTTCGCAACCCGGAACATCTTCAAGCAACGCCACGAGTTACTGTGCAGCAACCTGCTATTCATGCTCAAGGTCAGGAACCTCTGACTGCTTCCAGGTTGGCATCTGCTCCTCCTCAACAGCAAAAGCAGATGTTGGGTGAAAGGCTCTTTATCCTTAGGGAAGCCATGCGTCCTGCCCTTGCTGGTGAGATTACTGGCATGTTGTTGGAGATTGATAATTCAGAGCTTCTTCACATGCTTGAGTCTCCAGAGACTGTGCTCAGGTTGATGAGGCTATAGCTATACTACAAGCCTACCAAGCTAAAGAGTCCCCAGAAAGGAGGTGACAGTACCACTGGTGTTCCCACCGATTAAAATTGGTCAGGGACCACGAAAAGTAACTTGTGCTTTCTTGAAAAGTACTTAAATGTTGTTGAAAAGTTTTAAGTTAAATATTGTTGAAAAAAACCTTTGCAAAATATAAAATAGATTTTAAAAGGACAGGAAACTTTGAACCTTCTGTAGTGAGTAAATGCCAGGTCTAGCAAACATAGTGCTGATCCTATATTACTTACTGATTTATTTAAAAAAGCACACACAAAAAAGAAAATATAAAAACAGATTCATGTTTTATAGACCATAGAAAAAAATAAGTTTTAGAATAGTACAAAAATTTAAAGCATTTCTTTCTTTAGCTTGGTGTAGTTCTTTACTGTGGAATAGCTTGGAATCTGTTTTAGATAATAGAATTGATAGATAACTGAGCAAGGAAATGTAATTTAGTTTGGTTTATAAAATTCTTGCTTTAAAAAAATTCCTTAAAGAGGGAAAAAGTCATTAAGTGAACATATTTGCTGTAACTTTGTAAGAGCACTGTATAGTTAATTGATTGTTCTACCTTTTAATATATTTAAAACAAACCCATGTACTACCCCAGAAAAACCAACAACTTCTGTAAGCCTGCTTCTAAAGAATTTTGTGTTAAAGCTGCATTTATATTATCTAAAATGTTTAATTATTTTAAAAAGTTGTGTGTTCATAAAATAGATTGCAATTATAATAGGGTAAATTCTGGTTAAAAAAGATTTTAAGTATCATATAGAAGTTAAGAGAATAAGATAATAAATTAACTAGTAAAATGAGTTCTCTGTTTAGAAAGAAACCACCTCCAGGTTGAAGCCATGCTTTACACATGTGAAATAAAAAAGAAAAATAGTAAAGGTCTTTTGTAGCCCTGACTTTAATAAGTATTAATTAAGCAGTTGGAGGTTTTAATTAAAAGGCTATAATCTTACCTGCAACTACTTGAAGGGTCAAAATATACTGTTTTTTAGGAGAGGAGGTTGCTAGATAATTAGTAGATAAATTAAGTGGAAGGGTTCCTGGTAAAGGTTGTTGACAGGTCTCAGGTATACCAGGCAATGGGAGGAGTTTGTATTACAATATTAACATCTAAGTTGCTGTTAACTTGGTGGGAGTTCATCTATGGCCTTAAGACCCAAAGACTTTCAATATAGATAAAGTTTTTCTTAGAGCTTAAAGGAAATAGAATTTTTGGTAGTGATTGATAAGCCTTGAGTTTGTTGAAGTAAGAACTTTTAAAATTGCACTTTGGTTTTCTTGAACTCTTGTTATGTAGTGTATTTTGATTTATCTTTAATAAATTTTGTTATTGAAGCCTAAAAAAAATTTATCATATGTCACTAAGATACCTCTATATATTCAGTCAATAAATAATTGTACTATAATTTATAGCCATCAGAAAAAGCAGGCCAGGAAAGAAATGGGAAGGAGTAAGTACCCCATCAGGCTTATACAAAATAAATGCATTTATACTTTTCTAAAACTCCAATTATTTTTGGACCAATTATCTATGTTTCAAATCATTCAGTCCCTTTGCTACTATCTCACAAAACCCTCCTGTTGTTTGTGTTTTGGCCATTAATCTCCTTAATTCTGCTAGGAGAGGGAGCTGTGAGACTCAAACCAGACAGGATTCTGCCTGTTCCAGGGCTTATATTTGTGTGAAAGTGTGACCGGAGCAGGGCCAGTGTATCAGAGCTCCTAGGGAAGAGCTAACACCCAGGAAAACAGTGAACAATGAAGAGGAGGAAATTAGGAATTACCCGTACCTATTATTTTTTTATTGTGAAAAATGACATAGATTAAAAAAAAGCATTTCAAAGCACATCACAGCAATCAGTTATAGAACAGCCCACATCTGTGGGGAAGAACAAAGGAATGTCATTACTGCAGGGTGCTGAAAATAGATGGTAATTAATATTTTAAAATCCTAACTAATGTGTGAGACTAAAGCAAAAAATGTTTATTTGGTACAAAATTTATATTGTGACTAGTGCATTTCCTACTATAACTTATGTAGACAGCTTAATTGAACACCATAAGTACATGGAATCTTGAGTAGAGCATGAGATTTTGTTGGTTTGTCCAGAGTGATGCCCTGATAAATCCCAGAGTGATTTGAACAGTGAATAGAGAAGTACTTGCAAAGTCCCCTTCGTGGAATGGTGAGAAAGGGGGAAAATTCAACTTCCCCAAGTTGAATTCTTGATATTCTCACAAGCAGTGCGGACAACCAAAACTATAGACTGAGCCCCCAATCTTGTTTTGTTCATATGAAACTTAACCCCACAAAGGATAGGTCAAGCCTACTTAAAATTAGGCCTAAGAGTCACCCCCAAGAGAACCTCTTTTGTTGCTCAGATGTGGCCTCTCTCTTCAGCCAACACAACAAGCAAACTCACCACCCTCCCCCTGTCTATGTGGGACATGACTCCCAGGGGTGTGGACCTTCCTGGCAATGTGGAACAGAAATCCTAGAATGAGCTGAGACTCAGCATCAAGGGATTGAGAAAACCTTCTCGACCAAAAGGGGGAAGAGTGAAATCAGACAAAATAAAATGTCAATGACTGAGAGATTCCAAACAGACTCGAGAGGTTATGCTGGAGGTTATTCTTACGCATTAAATAGATATCACGTTGTTAGTCAAGATGTAGTGGAGAGGCTGGAGGGAACTGCCTGAAAATGTAGAGCTGTGTTCCAGTAGCCATGTTTCTTGAAGATGATTGTATAATGATATAGTTTTCACAGTGTGACCGTGTGATTGTGAAAACCTTGTGTCTGATGCTCCTTTTATCTACCTTATCAACAGATGAGTAAAACATATGGAATAAAAATAAATAATAGGGGGAACAAATGTTAAAATAAATTTAGATTAAAATGCTAGTGATCAATGAAAGGGTAAGGGATATGGTATGTTTGAATTTTTTCTGTTTTCTTTTTATTTCTTTTTTTGAATAGATACAAGTGTTCTAAGAAATGATCATAATGATGAATATGCAACTATGTGATGATATTGTGAATTACTGATTGTATATGTAGAACGGAATGATCAAAAGTTAAGAATGTTTGTGTTTGGTGTTTTTTCGTATTTAAAAAAAAAACAGGCAAAACTAATCAATGGTGATAGATGCCAGGATATTGATCACCTCAGGCGAGGGTAGGGCAGGATATTGACTGAGAAGGAATAAGAAAAATTTGGGGGTTACTGGGAGTGCCCTCTATCTTAATCAGAGATAAGCTATATCTGGGTATAAATACATATAAAACATAATTGAGCTATACACTAAAAACAAGTGCATTTTACTGTATTTATGTTATACCTCAATAAAAAAGTTTTGAAAGGCATGAAAATATGTACCAATTTGAAAAAAATTTGATAAAATAATTTTTAAAAATTTGCTCCCCCAAAAGAAGAAACAAAGCAAAACAAAAAGCCATAATCAAAAAACAAACCAAGTGGCTCAGTGGCAGAGTTCTCGCCTGCCATGCCGGAGACCTGGGTTTGATTCCCAGAGCCTGCCTGTGCCAAAAAGAAAAAAAAGAATCAAAAGACAAAGAAAAAGCAAAAAATAAAAAATAAAACCAGAAAAAATTTTTTCCCAAATATGATTTTTCTCTTTATACTGCCAAAACTCAATGCAACATTCATACTAAGAATCACTAAGGGGAAAAAAGAAATGGAGAAAATAGTAAGAATTTCTCCAAAAGAAATAAAGAGAGACTTTCGAAGACACTGCTGATTGTAAGAATAAAATCCTGATTAAACCAACCAACTAAAAAAAAAATCTCAGAATTTTCTAACATGGCCCTAAGAATGACAGAGACTCTAATGTAATGCTCCAGCCTGCCAGAGGCAGGAAAGGCTCTTTTACAATTTCGTTAAACAACTTTTAGAAGTGTAAGTGAATAAGAAGGAACTCTCATTGACATTTTTTTAGGAAAACCATGGTAACCTGGGGGAGAGTTGAGTCTGTGGAAAGTGGCAGTAGAAATGCAAGCGACAAAGCTAGTGTTAAGTAAATAGATTTATCTGGATGAGCAGTCCACAGAAAGGCAGTTTACAAAGACAATCTTTGTAGGTAGAAGGATGGGAAAACGAGGCAGCAAGGGCAAAGAGAGGAGACAATGCTATAGCCACCCATTTATCAGAGGAGCTCAAGGACAAGGGAAGAGAGGGGAAAGAGTCACCCAAAGTGAAAGCAACATGTGCTGCTTTTAAGAAAGACTTTCACTTTCAGTTCAGTAGCCATGGTGGGTGCAAACAGGAGATATTTGGGACAACTTTCACTTCATTCCCTCACAAGATTCAACATTGAGGGTTCTGAAAATTTTCTGGCTTGCCAGCTTTTTTCTTTTAATAATTCTCTTTCTGATTAAAAATTAATAGATGTTACCACAATAAAAAAAATTGAAAAAGTAACAGAACTTGTGGAAAAATAAAGAGAAACCAAAAATCACTCAAAGCTGACCACTGTGACATTTTTGCTAGAAGGAAATTTCTAATAGGCAGAGAGTAGCGAAGCAAAGCAGGTCAGAGAAGTGCTTACTCTAAGGGCCCAGTTGTTTATTTTTTGAGATTTGTCATTTTTATTTTATTGGTACATTTTTCTACTAGAATAAAACTCTGTGAAGGTGGAAATTTTTGTTCACTGCTGTCACATAATAAGTGCTTAATAAACGTATTAATTAGCTATTTTTATATCTGCTTATGTATATTAAGCACTTATCCCTCATTTTTTCCTTCCACAATTAAAACATTTAAAGTTATTTTCATGTCTAATGACTTTTCTTGTTTAATGACTTTTTCTTATCAGAACAGTTTAGTCATTAAGTAAAAATGGTGAAGCTAGGAAAAGGTCAAATGCAAACCAAAACTTCATGATTTATATTAATATCACATTGTATTTCTTCTGGGATGCCTTCTCATGTACTTTCCCTGAATGTTAATTTATTACTTATGTAGCCTAACAAATAGAACTTGAAAATCAATTAAACATCTAGGGCATTGCAGCTCACTTTTCTTTAAAACCCAGATTTTTAAAAAAAATTCAAGTTGGGATCTGATACTAAACTTTTTTTCTCTCCTAATTCAGAACTTGCCTTTATATGGTGAGAAATGGTCAAGGAGATTCCACAATGATTAGAAGTCTTGTAAAGGAAGTTAAAAATATTGAATATTCTTACAGTAAAAATTTACAGGTAGAGCAGATGGAATTATTTGGACTTGAAATATAGCCAGAATTCTGTAGTCAACATCCCATCCAGCAATCTTTCATAATCATAGGTAGACAGGGCTTCAGCCATCCCAAGCCAACCAAAATATCAGCCATCCCAAGCCAACCAGAATATCAGGGCCACAAAATGGTCATTCTGGAAACAAACAAACAAAACTACATAGTTTAGCAAATGGGGATTTTCTAAGTTCACATGAGTGGGAAGTCTAGAGGTAGAGCTAGGTTGGGCGTGGCTGGGTCAGGAGTTTAAACAATGTCAGGGTTCTCTCTTCCACCATCCATGTGATCAAATCTCAGGAAAGACATTTCCGTTTTGCTTGGGCCATATACCCTTTGCTGAACCTTTCGTAGTGGCCAGAGAATAAGATACTTGAATTGGTAAGACCTGGACCATATGTCCATCCGCATGGGTAGGAAACTGGGGTCAACCTCACCCAAATCAAGTGAAATGAATTCTCTACAAGGAAGCAGGGGACTGTTAACACCTGGAGAGGCAAAGGGTCCTGGTAACAATGTTGAACTTTACCTGAGCCTCCTGGGAAACAGCAGTGGTCAAGAAATGTCCCTCTACACTTTTGAGCCCTGGTAAACAGCTGACTGTAAAGAACCACTCTTCCCCTTAAGACTTAGATAGGACTCACGGATGGCCTCTTGTCTACATATGACAAGACCAGATACTGACCTCCCAACTCCCATTCTTTGGTTTAGGGATGATGATCAATCTAGACAAAACGCCCACTGACTTGACATGTCCAACTTTAGTCAGGCTTCTCTCCTCCCCGTAGACCCCTGAATTTTGGCTCACACTTGAGAATCAGAACAAAGAATAACCCCTCCTTAATGGCCCCTTCTGAGAATCTGTTGACCTCAGGGGAAAACATTCCCTGATCCATTCACTCTCATAGAATGCTCTCCCCGTCAGCACACTCTCCACTCCTGGTTCTTTCTAGTCTTATTAATGCCTTCCTGTAAAAGAAAAGCTTTTCTGCCTAGCCTTTAGGATTTTGGTCAGAAGATTCTCCCTATTGCAACAGTTCTCCTCCCCTTTTTGCAGCAACCCTTTTGAATAAAGTTTCTCCTTACCAAAGTCTAGATTTGCCTTTTATTCGACAGTGGCCAGACAAAACAATAGATGTCTACCACAATACACTATTCTCCAGTCTGACGGGGCTGGAGGGGATAATGAATTATATCTTTCTCCTCCCTACTCTAAGTTTACAGTCGACTGAGAAGTAGAAACAGGAAACAGACAGTACAAAAAGTTAGCTCCATTACTAATAAAGCTAATTGGAGAATGTGGCATAGATCTGTGGCAAAAGGGCTTGCTAAAACTCAGTTCCCGGAATTAAAATAAACCTCTTCAATTTTCAGGGCTTCCTGCAGGGCAGGGCAGGAATTTATCACATGCATCGACTGAGAATGGGTAGGTACTTGAGGACAGGTCACTCTGAAAGAAGGAAGGGCTGAGTCACGCATTAGCAGAAACTTCCCTCAATCTTACCTAAGAAGGTGCTTTTTCTAAGGACAATAGAGGCCTGAGTCTCTCACGGGGTCTATCCTTTCTGGACTGAGGGGATAAGCATTCCCCACTAGGCTGTCAAAAGAACACACCATCTCGCCTGCCGAGCTGGAGACCCGGGTTTGATTCCCAGATCCTGCCCATGCAAAAAACAAACAAACAAAAAAAATTAGAGTGTCCTGGAAATTAATATGAAAAACCGTGAATATTTCCTAAAGTAATAAGAGCCGGAGAGATCTTATTTTTTTCTAAATTAGAACAATATTGTTGTTTTGCCTTTTAAAATATAATTTGCTGACATT
Organism: Tamandua tetradactyla; assembly: GCF_023851605.1. NCBI lineage: Eukaryota > Metazoa > Chordata > Mammalia > Pilosa > Myrmecophagidae > Tamandua > Tamandua tetradactyla. The sequence continues at coordinate 113,748,226 of NC_135335.1, read as the reverse complement.
GGAAGAAGTACATTTATAACAATTTGATACACTCAATTTATTAAGTGGATGAAAGGGAAAAAATAAAGTGGATTATTAATGTACAGTTGGTGATTTACAATTATCCTATTTTCTGGCTTTTGTCAGGCAAGTTTCATTAATACAATCAGTGAAGCTGAATAGTTTCAAAATGTTTTAAATTGCTCCTGATGTCAAAACAACAGGATAATTTTGCATAGTACAGTGTAAATCTGATTTACATGTTTTCATTTGAAAAGAAATATATTCCCTCAGGCTCAAAAACATTGTCAGGAAGAAATAGATTAATTTGTGCATACATGTATTTTAACATGTAATAATTCAATCCATTATAGTATAAGCAGTATCCCTGTCTTTGCAGGTTAGGTCTTATTTTTCTAGTTTATCAGATGAGAAAACTGAAGTATGATTATGCTAAATTATATGCTCCCATCATATGTCTAAATTATATGCTGCATCATATATCAGCACAAGAGCTGAATTTGAAGCTCTAGTATAGTCTTTTGTTCTTTCCACATAGAGCTTGTTTAAATATGTTTCTCCTTCATCTAATTTATGGTAAAAGTGTTATTTTAAAAAGTTACTGTTACTTGCAATCCAGATTTTAAAGAGAAAATCTTAATCACAGTCAATATAAATTACAACTGAATTAAAGAGTGAAAAAAAGGAAAACATAAAATAAGGTCAGGAGAAAGTACCTGTGTGGGGAACCTCAGACAAATAAATGAGTAAATTCAAAATAGGCTGTAGAATGTTGCTTTGGTTAAAAAAAAAACTTTGTATCTTTAATAGAACAAAAAGTCAGATGGACCCTGTTAAGTAAGGAAAAAAAAAAAGAAAACCACAACAAAAATCCCTCTATCAGTCCAAAGCACATTTGGTTTGAATAATTTATACTTCCTCAGAGACATTTTCTCTCTAAGGAATCAATCCATTTAGGAAATTACTTCCTAGAACTTGAACTAAAAAATAAAGAGGCCTTATCTACCACATTTGCTTTGAGTCGAAAATGGTCAGCTTTAGATAAAACATTATAGTGACCAAAATACTTGCAATTGTTCAATTTCATAGTCCTCTCATTTAATTTCATGTCATGCATGTTGGCAGTACTCATAGAAGAAAAGCAGACAAGAACCTATTTTTACTATTGTTAAAAGCACGCCAGTTTGGCAAGGGTGTAGGGCAGGGGATGCTCTCATGAACAATAAGAATATAAATGGTCGAGTCTTTCTGGAAGGTAATTTGGCTCTATATGGGATTTCAAAATTGTAAATATGCATATCCTTTGGCCCAGATATTCAACTTCTGGGAATTTATCCCAGTGGAAGATTTGGGCAAATATGCAAAGAAACACATAAAGGGCATTCACAAAGCATTGTTTACAATAAGGATAAGTGAGAAACCACCCGAACGGCTGTCACTAGGGGACCCACGCAATGCATGCTGGCGTATGGCATGCTCAGTGGAGTATTTTGCACTGCATTAAAATAATCGTGTATACTTAGTATTGCTTGCTAAGGAAAGGTTACAAAATAGCATGTAGAGTGTGTTGGGGGTGTGTGTGAAAATCTTTTGTTAAAAAATATGGTTCTATATTAATACATACTAACAACATGTATGAACTTTGAAACATTATGCTAAGTGAAAGAAGCCAGGTACAAAAGGTCACATATTGCATAATTCCGTTTATATGCAGTATCCCGAATTGGTAAATCCATAGAGACAGAAAGCCAGTTGGTGATTTCCAGCACCTAGGGATGGGGAGGAAGTGGGAGATAATTGCTTAATGAGTACAGAGTTTCCTTTTGGAGTGGTGAAAATGTTTCGGAACTAGATGAGTGTGGTGTCCGTGCAACACTGTGAATATTCTAAATGCTACTGAGGTGTTCACTTTAAAACAGTTACTTTTATGTTTTGTGAATTTTATCTAAAAAAAAAAAAAGATATAGTCCCACATACATGAAAAAAGCCTGGAAAGATGCACACAAAATGAGCCATGACTGTGCCAGGGTTGTGTGGTTTCAGGTGATGGTTATTTCTTTGTTCCTTTTATGTCGTTTGAAACTACACAGTGAGCATGTATCACTTGTCTCATCCTAAAAAGCACGTCTTCTAGCTTGAAAAAAAATTAAAATATGTCAAATTAAAAACATGTTTTCTAAATGATCATGGTGGTGAATATTCAGCTATGTGATGATACTGTGAACCATTGATTGTAACCATGTCAAGAATGTTTGTATATCTGCTTATTGTTTATAATAAAAATATTAACAATAAAAAGTATTTTCTACATAGAGGTATCTATTTTCTATCATTGCTAAGGAAGACCTAGCTTCTTGCCAGATTTTATAAAACAGAAAACTCTCATTTACCTTAAAACATATTCTGTTATCATTGGCCTGGTACATTAGAAGGTATAGGTGATCTTAATCAAAATTAATAGGAATTAAACGAATCCTATTCATGTGATTTATTTGGATGTAACTCTAATTTCTCCACATAGTACAAGATACCTGGTGGAGTTGGAGAGATTGTGAGGGGAACTGTGGACCTGTCAGCTCCTTCGGCCAACCTGAAATAGTGGGTCTTGTAAATAATTACAGCTTTTCAAGTTCTCAGAAGTCGTCTGGCTTTTACCGATTATTTTTAACTCTTTTATTGTATGGTATAACATATACACAAAGCAAAGAAATAAAAAAGCAATAGTTTTCAAAGCACTCTTCAACAAGTAGTTACAGGACAGATCCCAGAGTTTGTCATGGGCTACTATACAATCCTCTCAGATTTTTCCTTCTAGCTGCTCCAGAATAGAGGAGGCTAGAGGGTTTAAATTTTTTTTATCATCACAATCGACTTTCTTTCCTTCTTTTTTATGTGAAAAATAACAAATACACACACACACACAAACAATAAATTACAAAGCACAGCACCACAGTTGTAGAACATATTTCAGAGTTTGACACTGGTTACAATTTCACAATTTTAGGTTTTTACTTCTACCTGCTCTAAAATACTGGAGACTAAAAGACATATCGATTTAATGATTCAGTATTCATATTCATTTGTTAACTCCTATTTTCACTGTTTAACTCCACCATCACCTTTGATCTTTCCATCCTTCTCTTTAGGATTGTTTGGGCTATGGCCATTCTAAATTTTTCACATTGGAAGGGTCTGTCACTAATATGGGGTAGGGAGATGGAACTATCTGATGTTCTGGAGAGGCTGGCCCCTCTGGGTTTCAGGACTTCTCTGGACCAGGGACTCATCTGGAGGCTGGAGGTTTCTGGAAAGTTACTCTAGTGCATGGAACTCTTGTGGAATCTTATAAATTGCCCTAGGTGCTCTTTAGGATTGGCTGGAATGGTCCTGGTTGGGGGTTGGCAGGTTATAATAGGTAGCAAGGTCTACCTGAAGCTTGTGTAAGAACAACCTCCAGAGTAGCCTCTCGACTATTTGAACTCTCTCTGCCGCTGATACTTTATTAGTTACACTTCTTTTCCCCCCTTTTGGTCAGGATGGAATTGTGGATCCCACAGTGCCAGGACCAGACTCATCCCTGGGAGTCATGTACCACGTCACCAAGGAGACTTTCACCCCTGGATGTCATGTCCCACATAGGGGGGAGGGCATTGATTTCACTTGCAGAGTTGGGCTTAAAGAGAGAGAGGCCACATCTGAGCAACAAAAGAGGTCCTCCAGAAGTAACTCTTAGGCATACCTGTGGGTAGTCTAAGCTTCTCCACTACCTGCTGGTTTTTACCGATTTTTATCTTCATCAGGGACTAAGCAAGCAGGGGCTACTTTGGGGTGCCCCCAGTTTGCACCACTCTTTTGGTCATGCTCAAAAGCACTGGCTGGGCAGTGCAATGGTGGCTCACTGGCAGAGTTCCTGCCTGTCATGCCGGTGACCCGGGTTCATTTCCCAGTGCCTGCCCGCACAAAAAAAGAAAGAAAGAAAAAAAAAACCACTGCCTGGTGGCATCCAAGGAAACCTATGCCCCTCTCTCCAGTCTGAAGGTAAGTTTCTGTCCTTTTCAGGCACCTTCTCCCTTCTGGTGGTAGCAGTTTTCAGTTCTCCTGGTGTGAGAACTTCAGTCTTGTGGAAATCTCTCGGTCCCAAAGCCCCCACTGCTGTCTGTCCCAGTGCCCAGGGAGGAGATGGACAGACAGTACTTGGCCTGGGCAGGGGTGTGGGTGGAGTGGAACCGACACCAAAGAGGATCGGTCATCACAGAGCGAAGCTGAGACTGGGAGGGCTGCACAGGCTGCAGCGTCTGCTTGGTCAGACCCAGGCCACTCAGCAGCTGCCTGGTGTCCTATGACAGCACACAGCACACAGAAATCAGCCTTACCGCATCTTCTGTCCTTTGGTGGTTTGCCTCCCATCACTATGAGAAAAATAAACAGAATCGAACAAATAAGCCCTGTTCTATTTCCTCCTTTTCACTGTCCCAAGCTCCATTTTTGCTTCGTTAAAACCAAGAAAAAAGAAGGAAGGCCTTTTTGTTTTTATATACAGAGGCCATTACTTTACACTGGCCACTTTTTTTTTTGTACTGATTAACCCACTGCCCACTAAGTGTCAAGCTTAGGGGAACCTCGTGCAAACAGGACTTCTGATTGTCTGCCCTTTGTACCTCATCCTGCCTCGGGTGGACACTGCTTATCAAACACCACTTTGATTCTCACGTCCAGAACCCCCAGGCTGATGGAAGTTAGAAATGAAAGGGATTTTAGAAGGAAAACTCGTCCAGTTTCTTCCATTTCTGCATGAAGTTTGAGGACGTGAAGTCATCTGGCCCAGAGTACAACCATTGTGTGTAGACATGTCCACTCTTAAATCTAGGAATCATCAGGATTCCTTCCATTTAGTGCTTTGTTTTCAATGACGTCTTCAATTTCAATGGGAATTGGGGAGAGAGAGGGAATCTCACATTTATCATTCTTGGTAGCTGTTCACAACGTGGATGGAAGTTTTTTGCAGTGAAGGAACTTGAAATATATGACTAAAATGAGTAATTTTTGAAAACTCTATATTCATTTAACACTCTCATTTTCTCACAGATATTCTAGAGTTTATAGAACTCAGTCTATACTGTAATTAGCTGTATGGACAGAAAGGTTAATAACTATGGATAAAACAATAAATAATTAGTTGAAAATGAAGTAAATTTTATTTTAAAAAACCAAAAACATGAAGTTAGGCACACATATACACACAGTTCCTGAATATTTTCTTCTTCTTTTTAAAAACTAGACTTCATTTTACAGAGCGGTATAGGTTTACAGAAAAATTACACAAAGTGTGAAATTTCCATATCCTGTTTAGAGTTCACTGAGCTTCTTGGATGCATATATTCATATCTTTTGTTTAATTTTGGAAGTTTCCAGCCATTATTTCTTCAAATATACTTTCTTCACCTTTCTTTCTTCTCCTTTTGAGACTCCTACAATGCTATACAGGTATGTTTGGAGGTGTCTGTGCTGGTTTGAAATTGAAATTGTTTTACTTCTTCCTTTCCAATTTTGATGCCTTGTATTTCTTTTTCTTGTCTAATTGCTCTGGCTAGAACTTCTAACACGATGTTGAATAACAGTGGTGATAGTGGACATCCTTGTCTTGTTCCTGATCTTAGGGGGAAAGTTTTCAGTTTTTCTCCATTGAGGACGATATTAGCTGTGGGTTTTTCATATATTCCTTTTATCATTTTAAAGAAATTCCCTTCTATTCCTATCCTTTGAAGTGTTTTCAACAAGAAAGGATGTTGAATTTTGTCAAATGCCTTCTCTGCATCAATTGAGATGATCATGTGATTTTTTTGCTTTGATTTGTTGATATGGTGTATTACAATAATTGATTTTCTTATGTTGAACCATCCTTGCATACCTGGGATAAATCCTACTTGGTCATGATGTATAATTCTTTTAATGTGTTGCTGGATTTGATTTGCTAGAATTTTGTTGAGGATTTTTGCATCTATATTCATTAGAGAGATTGGTCTGTAGTTTTCTTTTTTTGTAATATCTTTGCCTAGTTTTGGTATGAGGGTGATGTTGGCTTCATAGAATGAATTAGGTAGCTTTCCCTCCACTTCAATTTTTTTGAAGAGTTTGAGCAGGATTGGTACTAATTCTTTCTGGAAGGTTTGGTAGAATTCATATGTGAAGCCATCTGGTCCTGGACTTTTTTTTTTGGGAAGCTTTTTAATGACTGATTCAATTTCTTTCCTTGTGATTGGTTTGTAGAGGTCATCTATTTCATCTTGAGTCAAAGTTGGTTGTTCATGCCTTTCTAGGAACTTGTCCATTTCATCTACATTGTTGTATTTATTGGCATAAAGTTGTTCATAGTATCCTGTTATTACCTCCTTTATTTCTGTGGGGTCAGTGGATATGTCTCCTCTTCCATTTCTGATCTTATTTATTTGCATCCTCTCTCTTCTTCTTTTTGTCAAACTTGCTAAGGACACATCAATCTTATTGATTTTCTCATAGAACCAACTTCTGGTTTTATTGATTTTCTCAGTTGTTTTCATGTTCTCAATTTCATTTATTTCTGCTCTAATCTTTGTTATTTCTTTCCTTTTGCTTGCTTTGGGGTTAGTTTGCTGTTCTTTCTCCAGTTCTTCCAAGTGGACAGTTAATTCCCAAATTTTTGCCCTTTCTTCTTTTTTGATATAGGCATTTAGGGCAATAAATTTCCCTCTTAGCACTGCCTTTGCTGCATCCCATAAGTTTTGATATGTTGTGTTTTCATTTACATTCGCCTCGAGATATTTACTGATTTCTCTTGTAATTTCTTCCTTCACCCACTGGTTGTTTAAGAGTGTGTTGTTGAAGCATGGTACTGGCATAAAGATAGATATATTGACCAATGGAATCAAATAGAGTGCTCAGATATAGACCCTCTCATCTATGGACATTTGATCTTTGATAAGGCAGTCAAGCCAACTCATTTGGGACAGTACAATCTCTTCAATAAACGGTGCCTAGAGAACTGAATATCTATATGCAAAAGAATGAAAGAGGACCCGTATCTCACACCCTATACAAAAGTTAACTCAAAATGGATCAAAGATCTAAACATTAGGTCTAAGACCATAAAACAGTTAGAGGAAAATGTAGGGAGATATCTTATGAATCTTATAATTGGAGGCGGTTTTATGGACCTTACACCTAAAGCAAGAGCACTGAAGAAAGAAATAAATAAATGGGAGCTCCTCAAAATTAAACACTTCTGTGCATCAAAGAACTTCATCAAGAAAGTAAAAAGACAGCCTACACAATGGGAAACAATATTTGGAAACGACATATCAGATAAAGGTTTAGTATCCAGAATTTATAAAGAGATTGTTCAACCAACAACAAAAAGACAGCCAATCCTATTACAAAGTGGGAAAAAGACTTGAACAGACACCTCTCAGAAGAGGAAATACAAATGGCCAAAAGGCACATGAAGAGATGCTCAATGTCCCTGGCCATTAGAGAAATGCAAATCAAAACCACAATGAGATATCATCTCACACCCAGCAGAATGGCCATTATCAACAAAACAGAAAATGACAAGTGCTGGAGAGGATGTGGAGAAAGAGGCACACTTATTCACTGTTGGTGGGAATGTCAAATGTTGCAACCACTGTGGAAGGCAGTTTGGCGGTTCCTCAAAAAGATGAATATAGAATTGTCATATGACCCAGCAATACCATTGCTAGGTATCTACTCAGAGGACTTAAGGGCAAAGACACAAACGGACATTTGCACACCAATGTTTATAGCAGCATTATTTACAATTGCAAGGAGATGGAAACAGCCAAAATGTCCATCAACAGACGAGTGGCTAAACAAACTGTGGTATATACATACAATAGAATATTATGCAGCTCTAAGACAGAATAAACTTATGAAGTATGTAACAACATGGATGGACCTAGAGAACATTATGCTGAGTGAGACTAGCCAAAAACTAAAGGACAAACATTGTATGGTCTCACTGATGTGAACTGACATTAGTGAATAAACTTGGAATATGTCGTTGGTAACAGAGACCATCAGGAGATAGAAATAGGGTAAGATAGTGGGTAATTGGAGCTGAAGGGATACAGACTGTGCAACAGGACTGGATACAAAAACTCAGAAATGGACAGCACAATACTACCTAACTGTAATGTAATTATGTTAAAACACTGAATGAAGCTGCATGTGAGAATGATAGAGGGAGGAAGGCTGGGGACATAAATGTAATCAGAAAGAAAGATAGTTGTTAAAAATCGAGATGGTATAATCTAGGAATGCCTAGAGTGTATAATAATAGTGAAATGTACAATGTACAAATTTTAAAAATGTTTTGGCATGAGGAAGAACAAAGGAATGTCATTACTGCAGGGTGCTGAAAATAGATGATAATTAATACTTTAAAATGTCACCTTATGTGTGAGACTAAAGCAAAAAATGTTTATTTGTTACAAAATTTAGATTTTGACTAGAGCATTTCCTAATATAACTCATGTAGATAGTTTGATTGAATGTCATAAGTACTTGGAATCTCAGGTAGCACATGAGATTTTGTTGGTTTGTCCAGAGTGATCCCCCAGTGAATCCCAGAATGATATGATCAGTGACTGGAAAAGTATTTGCAGGCCCCCTTTGGGGAATGGTGAGAGTGGGGAGAAATTCAACTTCCCCAAGTTGAATTCTTGATATTCTCACAAGCAGTGTGGACAACCAATGCTATAGGCTGAGCCCCCAGTCTTGGGGTTTGTTCATATGAAACTTAACCCCACAAAGGATAGGTCAAGTCTATTTAAAATTTAGGCCTAAGAGTCACCCCGAAGAGAGCCTCTTTTGTTGCTCAGATGTGGCCCTTCTCGCCAGCCAACATGATGAGCAGTCTCACCACCCTCCCCCTCTCCGCGTGGGACATGACTCCCAGGGGTGTGAACCTTCCTGGCAACGTGGGGCAGAGATCCTGGAATGAGCTGAGACTCAGCATCAAGGGACTGAGAAAACCCTAGAATGAGCTGAGAATTAACATCAAGGGATTGAGAGAAACTTCTCGACCAAAAGGGGGAAGAATAAAATGAGACTGTCAATGGCTGAGAGATTCCAAACAGAGTCGAGAGGTTATCCTGGAGGTTATTCTTACGCATTAAGTAGATATCACCTTGTTGTTCAAGATGTAGTGGAGAGGCTGGAGGAAATTGCCTGAAAATGTAGTGCTGTGTTCCAGTAGCCATGTTTCTTGATGATGATTGAACAATGATATAGCTTTCACAATGAGACTCTGTGAATGTGAAAACCTTATGTCTGATGCTCATTTTAGCTACTGTATCAACAGAAGAGTAGAACATATGGAATAAAAATAAATAATAGGGGGAACAAATGTTAAAATAAATTCAGTTTGAAATAGTGGTAAATGAAAGCGAGGGGTAAGCGAGGGGGATGATATGTATAGTCTCTTTTTTCTCTATTATCATTTTATTTCTTTTTCTGTTGTCTTTTTATTTCTTTTTCTAAATTGTTGCAAATGTACTAAGAAATGATGAATATGCAACTATGTGATGATATTAAGAATTACTGATTGTATATGTAGAATAGAATGATATCTAAATGTTTTGTTTGTTAAATTTTTTTTAATTAATAAAAAAAAGTTAAAAAAAAAAAAAAAGAGTGTGTTGTTGAGCCTCCACATATTTGTGAATTTTCTGGCACTCTGCCTATTATTGATTTCCAACTTCATTCCTTTATGATCTGAGAAAGTGTTGTGTATGATTTCAATCTTTTTAAATTTGTTGAGACTTGCTTTGTGACCCAGCATATGGTCTATCTTTGAGAATCATCCATGAGCACTTGAGAAAAATGTGTATCCTGCTGTTGTGGTGTGTAGTGTCCTATAAATGTCTGTTAAGTCTAGCTCATTTATTGTAATATTCAAATTCTCTGTTTCTTTATTGATCCTCTGTCTAGATGTTCTGTCCGTTGATGAGAGTGGGGAATTGAAGTCTCCAACTATTATGGTAGATGTGTCTATTTCCCTTTTCAGTGTTTGCAGTGTTTGCCTCATGTATTTTGGGGCATTCTGGTTCGGTGCATAAATATTTATGATTGTTATGTCTTCATGTTGAATTGTTCCTTTTATTAGTACATAGTATCCTTCTTTGTCTCTTTTAACTGTTTTACATTTGAAGTCTAATTTGTTGGATATTAGTATAGCTACTCCTGCTCTTTTCTGGTTGTTATTTGCATGAAATATCTTTTCCCAACCTTTCCCCTTTCAACCTATGTTTATCTTTGGGTCTAAGATGTGTTTCCTGTAGACAGCATATAGAAGGATCCTGTTTTTTGATCCATTCTGCCAGTCTATGTCTTTTGATTGGGGAGTTCAATGCATTAACATTTAGTGTTATTACTGTTTGGGTACTACTTTCCTCTACCATTTTGCCTTTTGTATTTTATATGTCATATATATTTTCCTTCTTTCTACACTCTTCTCCACACCTCTCTCTTCTGTCTTTTTGTATCTGTCTCTAGTGCTCCTTTTAGTATTTCTCGCAGAGCTGGTCTCTTGGTCACAAATTCTCTCAGTGATTTTTTGTCTGAATATGTTTTAATTTCTCCCTCATTTTTGAAGGACAATTTTGCTGGGTATAGAATTCTTGGTTGGCAGTTTTTCTCTTTTAGTAATTTAAATATATCATCCCACTGTCTTCTCACCTCCATGGTTTCTGCTGAGAAATCTACACATAGTCTTATTGGGTTTCCCTTGTATGTGATGGATTGCTTTTCTCTTGTTGCTTTCAAGATCCTGTCTTTCTCTTTGACCTCTGACATTCTGATCATTAAATGTCTTGGAGAACATCTATTTGGATCTATTCTCTTTGGGGTATGCTGCACTTCTTGGATCTGTATTTTTAGGTCTTTCATAAGAGTTAGGAAATTTTCAGTGATAATTTCTTCCATTAGTTTTTCTCCTCCTTTTCCCTTCTCTTCTCCTTCTGGGACACCCACGACATGTATATTTGTGCGCTTCATATTATCATTCAATTCCCTGAGTCCCTGCTCATATTTTTCCATTTTTTTCCCTGTAGTTTCTGTATCTTGTCGGATTTCAGATGTTCTGTCCTCCAGTTCACTAATCCTAACCTCTGTCTCTTGAAATCTACCATTGTATGTTTCCATTGTTTTTTTCATCTCTTCTACTGTACCTTTCATCCCCATAATTCCATGATTTGTTTTTTCAGACTTTCCATTTCTTCTTTTTGTTCATTCCTTGCCTTCTTCATATCTTCCCTCAGTTCACTGATTTGGTTTTTGATGAGGTTTTCCATTTCTGTTTGTACATTCTGAATTAGTTGTTTCAGCTCCTGTATCTCATTTGAACTATTGGTTTGTTCCTTTGACTGGGCCATATCTTCAATTTTCATGGTGTGATTTGTTATTTTTTGCTGGTGTCTAGACATTTAATTACCTTAATTAGTTTATTCTGGAGATTGCTTTCACTTCTCTTACCTAGGGTTTTCTTGCTAGATGAATTTGTTGTCTATCTGTTCTCTGACCTTCAGTTCAGCTTTTTCCAGACCTCTAGCTTAGGTTTTGTTTAACAGAGGATAACTTTTCAGTTCTTGTTTTCTTGTTTCTTGCCCTGCTTGTATGGTGCCTTTTCCCTCCCCACCCTTAGGAGGGTCTACGTAGGTATTATAGACTCCAGCCAGGTGTCCTGGACTAAACTGGCCTCCTATCAGGGGGAAGGAGTCACCTGCATCAGTTTTCCCTGAGGGTGAGACCCAGCAGTTTAAAAGACTTTCCTGTGAAGGCTCTGGGCTCTGTTTTTCTTATCCTGCTAAGTATGTGGCGTGTCTGCCTGCCAGTCGCACCAACAAAAGATGCTGCGGTACTTTTAACTTTGGAAGACTCTCCTTGCTGGGGGCGTGGTAGAGACGGAGGAGAGGTTGTAGGCTGGTTTTATTGGCTTCAAATTGCCAAGCCCTGGAGTCTGAATTCCTTGAGGGAGGGGTTCCACCTGAGTTGGGCTTAACCCCTCCCCTGGGGAAGGCACAGATGGGAGATAGCCCTGAAAGCAGCCCATTTCTGCCTATGCCTGGGGCAGTTGCAACCCGAAAAGTCCTGCCGCTGAATCCAGAGGCTGCCAAGTCTCCATAGAAGCACAGCCACTAAAACCTCCGTTTCTTCCCCTTTCCTCTTTTTCCGTGAGCCCAATGAGCGAACTCCGCCTTGACCAGGTTTAGAGTCTCTTTCCTTTCCCTCTGGGAAGCCGCCTGTAGGGGAGGGGCGTCAGGTGCTGGCTGCCGCGGCTTGGGGAACTCATGGTTTTGGGGAGGCTTGCAGCCAGTCCAGCTGGTCCAGACTGGGGTACACTGTGTGTCCGGCCACTGATGTGGCTCCGGGGGCTGTTCTGTATTGTTTCTGGTTATTTAGTAGTTGTTCTGGGGGACGAATTAAAACGTGCACATTGGTAAGCCGCCATCTTGGCCCCTCCTCCTGAAATTGAAATTGTTATGTATCCCAGAAAAGCTGTATCTTCTTACCCAATCCAATCTTGTGGGGTCAGACCTATGGCTTAGGGTAGAAACTTTGATTGGATTGTGTCCATGGAGGTGTGACACTCTGAGTTGGGGGTGTGATCTTCTGATTAGATGGAGATGTGACGCCACCCATTCAAAGTGGGCCTTGATTAATTTATTGGAGCCCTTTATAAGGGGAAACATGTTGGAGAGAGCTCAGAGCTGGCAGAGATGCACACATTTGGAAATGCTTGGAGTGCTGACAGAGAGAGCAGACACCTCAACATGTATGTTTGGAGATGTAGAGGCCAGCAGACATCACCATGTGACTTCCCAGGAGAAGGGAAAGAACCCAGAGGCCCAAGTGAAGGCTCACAGACACTTAGAGAGAAGACCATGGAGTCAGAAGCTGGAAGCAACAGAACTGGGAAAAGGGCCAACAGATGCCACCACGCGCCTTCCCACATGACAGACATCAGCCATTTTTGAGTCAAGCTAACTTTTTTTGGATGCCTTAGTTTGGATGTTTTTTTGGCCTTATAACTGTAAACTTGTAACTTAATAAATCGCCTTTATAAAAGCCAACCCATTTCTGGTATATTGCATTCCAGCAGCATTACCAAACTAAAACAGTGTCCCACAGGTCTCTTGGGCTCTGTTAAACTTTTTTCATTTCTTCTTTCTGCTCCTTAGATTGAATAATTTAAATTGTCTTATTTTTAAAACCACAGTTCTTTCTTCTGAAAGCTCCTATCTGCTATTGTATGTCTTAGAGAATTTTTCATTTTAGTTATTGTGGCCTTCTGTACAGTATTTCTGTTTGGTTCCTTTTTATAATTTCTGTTTATTTACTAAAGTTCTTGTTTTGTCCATTTATCATTTTCTTGATATCCTTTAGGTTTTTTTCTCTGTGTTTTCCTTTCACTCACTGAGCATATTTAGGACCATTTTCACAAACCTTTGTCTGGTATGTCCAAGGTCTTGTCCTCTTCCTTGATGGTTTCTGATGTTTTATCTTGTCCTTTGACTGAGCCACTGTTTTCTGCTTCTTTGTATGCCTTGTAATCTATTACTGCACACTGGAAATTTTAATATTTTAATGTATTAACTGTGGAATTTAGTCTATTCCTTAACTTTGTATCCAGCTAGTAATATGACAGCCTGGAGCTAATAACAACAAAAAAAATGAGTAAAAAAAAAAAAATAGCAACTTTCACAGCCTTTACAAATTGTCTCTGGGTTGACTGGTGCTCTCTTTCAGTCTAGACCTCCTGACAATGAACCTAAAGAACAGTTTAAAAGTGTAGAGTCCTTTCCAGCCTTTTCTGAGCATGTGTCTTGTGCTGAGCATGCTCTTTGGGGCTTAGGAATTCCCCTTTCCACAAATGCCCCCTCTGCTCCCATGAAATAGTCTTTCCTCCCAGTCCAGGGTGGTCTATTTTATTTTCTTAAAACCGGTAATCCTCTGCCCCAGACTTCTGAGATTTGATGGTTTCTTAGGTGCCAGAGAGGTTTGTGCGTATAGGGTAGGTTCTGGGGTTTCAAGTCTGAGAAGCATCCTGCCTCAGACCGTTAGGCGGCCATCAGATGGACTGGTAGGTGGGCATGCACCTCGGTGTGTGCCTAAAGGCCTCTCTGGAGCCAGGACCAGGGACCCTGAGAATGCAGGCTGGCTCCTCACTGAGTGAGGGGACAGCAGGGAAAGGGCCAGAAACGGCATCCTCAGGTTTATCTACTATGTTTAAGTAAATTTGCTTTTCTCTTGAATTGGTGCTAACCCAGTTACTGCAACCCTTTAACTGTTTTCCAGAGTGCTAAAAAAGGTGGTTCTGCCAGTTTCTGATAGTTGTTTAAAGATTCTTTAGTGGGCAGGGATGCAGCCCTGGGGTATCTGATTCTGCCATCTTGATGACATCACTCTTCCAGAACCTGAATATTTCCAACTCTATATTTGGGTCCTACCTGCTTTCTGAAAAGGTGCTATTCTCCCAGACTGAGCCATTCATGGTTAATAGGAAATAGTCTTTCTCTCCATCTCTTACAATTTGTTTCATGACGTGGAGGCACAATGCTCTGCTGATGACTGCCTGGAGTTGGCAGTAGGAAAAGCTCTAAATCTGCCCATCAAAGTTGGACACCAAGATGGGCCTGGCTGCCAAGTTTGACTGCAGAGGCCCAGTCCGTTGGGACTGGCACAGAGCTATCCATGTTGTTTCCTAAGGATACAATCATTTCAATTCCAGAAATGGTGGGCCTTGGGTTTCCTTTAGGGCAGGAATTTATCTTATTATTTTGATTGATAAATCTTCACAAACATTCCATACATGGTGTACAAACAATGGCTCACAATATCACACATAGTTGTGTATTTAGAACATTTGTATCATTCCAGAAATAGAAAGAAAAAGAAAAAACTCATATATAACGTACTTCTTACCCCCCCATTCACCACTAGTACTTCTATCTACCCAATTTATTTTACCTTTTGTCCTACCTATTATTTATTTATTTTAATCCATTTTTTTAATCACACAGCCACATTGTATAAGTTATATCTCTATACAATCATCTTCAAGAATCAAGGCTACTGGAACACAGCTGAACAGTTTCAGGTACTTCCCTCCAGCCACTCCAATACACCATAAACTAAAAAGGGGATATCTATATAGTACATAAGAATAACTTCCAGGATAACTTCTCAACTCTGAAGTCTCTCAGCCATTGACATTTTATTTTGTCTCATTTCTCTCATTCTTGTTTTGGTCAAGAAGGTTTTCTCAATTCCTTGATGCCAGGTCCCGGCTCATCCTGGGATTTCTACCTCAGGTTGCTAGGAAGATTTACACCCCTGG
Source organism: Tamandua tetradactyla (assembly GCF_023851605.1). NCBI lineage: Eukaryota > Metazoa > Chordata > Mammalia > Pilosa > Myrmecophagidae > Tamandua > Tamandua tetradactyla. The sequence continues at coordinate 113,732,835 of NC_135335.1, read as the reverse complement.
GAGTCATGTCCCACATAGAGGGGAGGGCCAGTGAGTTCACCTGCCAAGTTAGATTGAAGGCTCTGACTATAGATTTTTGTTGTCCCCACTGCTTGTGAGAATATCAGGAATTCTCCAAATGGGGCAGTTGAATATTTCCTCCTTTTTCCCCCGTCCCCCAAGAGGACCTTGCAAATACTTCTTTATTCACTGCTCAAATTACTCTGGGATATATTGGGGCATCACACTAGCCTGGACAAACCAACAAAATCTCACTCCTTATTCAAGATTCCATGTGCTTACGGTGCTCCACTAAACTGCCCATACAAGGTAAATTAGGTAATGCACTACCCAAAATAAAAATTTTGCACCCAATATACATCTCTCCCTTTGGCCTCACACGGAAGTTGAAGTTTTAAAATATGGACTTTACCCTGTATTCTGATTTACCTTAGTTCTGTCCAGATCAGCTTCATTCACATCTCTAATCGAAGTCTGGCCACTTTTTCAACTTTTAAACAGTTCCTGTATGGGGTGCTGCTGACTTTCATTGCTTCAGAGCTCTAACTCAAGGCAGGAATTTAAATGGTAGTTACCTGTCAGGACTCAGACCAAAAGGTGTATGGGGCAAGGTTTACAGGAATAGGGTAGGGCTCAAGCCTGGGGTAATTTGGGTATAGAGCTCAATACAAACCCAATACAGTCAAGGAAAGGGAAAATATGGTTACATATATGTGCCAGTTTGAAAGTATTATGTACCCTAGAAAAGCCATGTTTTAATCCTGATTCAATACAATGGGTTGGAAATTTTGGATTAGATGATCTGCGTGGAGATGTGGCACACACAACAGTGGGTGTTATCTTTGATTCAATGCAGATGTGACTCTACCCATTCCAGGTGGGTCTTGATTAGATTACTAGAGACTTTAAAAGGGGAGATATTTTGGAGAAAAGACAGACCCTGCAGAAATGCAGAAGCCTCAGAACCAACAGAAACTTCAGAGCAGAGTTGACAGAGATGTGGATACATGGAGAACAGAGATGACACAGATGTGGACACATGGAGAACAGAGACACAGATGTTTGGAGATGCTTGGAGCCCAGCAGACAATGCCATGAGATGTTGAGCAAGCCAGAACCTGGAGAAACTCAAGGGAAGCCAAGAGACGAAAGCCAGCCCTGGAGAAGTAAAGTAAAGAATGTCTGTAGGAACAGAGGCTGGAGGTAATGGAGCGCAGGAGCAAGGGACAAACAGGCACCAGCCACATGACTTCCCAGCTGATAGAGGTGTTCCTGACCCTTTGGCCTTTCTTGAGTGAGGGTAACCTCTTGTTGGTGCCTTAATTTGGATGCTTTCACTTCCTTAGAACTGTAAACTTAACATATCAAATTCCCCTTTTTAAAAGCCGTTCCAGTTGTGGTATATCGCATTCTGGCAACTTGCAAAGTAACAAAATATTTAAAATCAGTCAGGACTTATCCCTACAGACACTCTAAGACCAGATAGCAATGTGAATACTTGGGGACTAATTAGCTCCAGGAGTCATCATTAGGATACCAGTATCTGGAAAGAGAAGGCACATTTATGCAACACTCCTGGGTGCTTTTAATGTGTGATCTCACTGAATTCTCATATCAGTCTTGCCAGGTGTATCAGTCAGGGTTCTGTCAGATGTGTGTGTGTGTGTGTGTGTGTGTGTGTGTGTGTGTGTGTGTGTGTACCTTTAAAACAGGGTAATTGGGGTGTCCCTTAAGGATAAGGTGATGTTTGAGTAAAGACCAGATGGACATGAGGGCATGAGCTTTGTGGATATTTAGAGCAAGAATATTCCAATTAGAACTCCTGATATTCTTGCAAGCAATGGGGACAATCAAATCAATAGGCTGAGCCCTCAATCTTGGGGTTTGTTCCCATGAAACTTATCCCCACAAAGGATAGGCTAAGCCTACTTAATATTAGGCCTGTGGATGTGTGTATAAAGAAATTTATTGAAACGAATTGGCTCGTGTGATTGTGGGGTCTTAGCTAGGCAATTCTGAAATCGGCAGGGCAGGCCATCGGAAGGGCAGGCTGGAAATTCTCAGGCAGGAGCTGGTAGTTTAGTAAACAGGCAGATTTTCTTCATCCTCTGGGAACCTCAGATCTGCTCCTGCAGATGCTCCATGGATTGGGTCAGGACCATCTGATTATGGAAGATAATCTCCTTTCCTTAAATTAAATTGATCACAGATGTTAATCATCTCTACAAAATACCCTCTCAGCAACACTCAGATAGCATTTGATTCGATAACTAGATGCTATAGCCTAGCCACGCAGACACATAAAACTGACCATCACACCAGCTAAGTGCCTATTCTGATGTGAGAGCTGGAATTTGAGCCTCTGAGCAGTAAAGATTCTATCTTAGACTGCAGGCTGTTTTACTTTATTTTTTATTGTACCTGGCCTCCCACAAGAGAGACAAGCACATTCCAACCATCCATATGACCTAATGTTCTCAAGATCTTGAAAATGTGAGAGAGACAGAACCAAAAACGTATTGCCTGTCCCAGACATGTGTTAATCTGCAGACGAGGGAGACCGGGCCCTCTGGAGAGGAACTCGGGGGAGCCAGTTGTGGAAACTGGGTAGGGCAGAGAGAGTGGAGGCAGTGCAAGATTGCACAAATCAGTAGGTTTTAGAATCAGACATACCTGGGTTTGAATTTTGGCTTCACCACTTTGCAATTGATGGGATCTTAGGCAAATTGTTAAGGTTATTTATTATTTATTATTATTTTTTGCATGAGCAGGCAGTGGGAACCGAACCCTGGTCTCCAGCATGGCAGGTGAGAACTCTGCCTGCTGAGCCACCGTGGCCCACCTATTAAGGTTATTTTTTAAACCCACTTTATCAAGGTATAACTGACACACAGTATAAGTGTATAGTGCACATTTCAATGAGTTTTTAACAGATGTATATATTTGTGTAATTATAAACATAATCAAGATACAGAGCAAGTTCTTTGTACCCTTTTCCAGTCAATTCTCCCTACTGTCTGGTCCAAGGCATCTGCTAACCTGCTTTCTGTCATTACATATTAATACTTGTCTTTTTTTTTTTTTGTATGCTGTGTGGTGGGGTCACATTTCATTATTTTTTTCCGTATGAGTATCCCGTTATTGCAGCACTATTTGTTGAATTTTTATTTGTTTGTTTTGCTTGTTTGCTTTTTGGGAAAGTTCATGGATTGGGAATTGAAGCCAGGTCTCTTGCATGGCAGGCGAGAATTCTACCACTGAACTACCCCTGCACCCCCAAATCCCGTCTTTTAAACCAATATATATTGAGTACTTACTGTGTGTGTGAGGCGCAATCTAGGTACTGGAATATATAAGTGAACAAAACAGTCACAAATATTGGCCTTTATATGGGTGAAACAGAAAGTAAATGAAGTATATAAGTGAACAATATGGTAAGTCAAATGGTGTTAAGTTCAATGAACAAAAATAGAGGGAAGTAAGGGTGCACAGGTGGTTCAATGGCAGAATGCTTACCTTCCGTGCCGGAGACCTGGGTTTGATTCCCACCCCCTCCTCCAAAAAAATCGAGGTAAGTGATTAGGGAGAACCAGAGTTGGGATGGGGCACATGGTGCTTTAAAAACAAGGTGATATGGGAGCTCCTCAAAATTAAACACTTTTGTGCATCAAAGAACTTCATCAAGAAAGTAGAAAGACAGCCTACACAATGGGAGACAATATTTGGAAACGACATATCAGATAAAGGTCTAGTATCCAGAATTTATAAAAAGATTGTTCAACTCAACAACAAAAAGACAGCCAATCCAATTACAAAATGGGAAAAAGACTTGAACAGACACCTATCAGAAGAGGAAATACAAATGGCCAAAAGGCACATGAAGAGATGCTCAATGTCCCTGGCCATTAGAGAAATGCAAATCAAAACCACAATGAGATATCATCTCACACCCACCAGAATGGCCATTATCAACAAAACAGAAAATGACAAGTGCTGGAGAGGATGCGGAGAAAGAGGCACACTTATCCACTGTTGGTGGGAATGTCAAATGGTGCAACCACTGTGGAAGGCAGTTTGGCGGTTCCTCAAAAAGCTGAATATAGAATTGCCATACGACCCAGCAATACCATTGCTGGGAATCTACTCAGAGGACTTAAGGGCAAAGACACAAACGGACATTTGCACACCAATGTTTATAGCAGCGTTATTTACAATTGCAAAGAGATGGAAACAGCCAAAATGTCCATCAACAGACGAGTGGCTAAACAAACTGTGGATACATACGATGGAATATTATGCAGCTTTAAGACAGGATAAACTTATGAAGCATGTAATAACATGAATGGACCTAGAGAACATTATGCTGAGTGAGTCTAGCCAAAAGCTAAAGGACAAATACTGTATGGTCCCACTGATGTGAACGGACATTCGAGAATAAATTTGGAATATGTCATTGGTAACAGAGTCCAGCAGGAGGTAGAAACAGGGTAAGATAATGGGCAATTGGAGCTGAAGGGATACAGACTGTGCAACAGGACTAGATACAAAAACTCAAAAATGGACAGCACAATAATACCTAATTGTAAAGTAATCATGTTAAAACACTGAATGAAGCTGCATCTGAGCTATAGGTTTTTGTTTTGTTTTGTTTTGTTTTTACTATTATTACTTTTATTTTTTTCTCTATATTAACATTCTATATCTTTTTCGGTTGTGTTGCTAGTTCTTCTAAACCGATGCAAAGGTATTAAGAAACGATGATCATGCATCTATGTGATGATGTTAAGAATTACTGATTGCATATGTAGAATGGTATGATTTCTAAATGTTGGGTTAATTTTTTTTTCCATTAATTAAAAAAAAAAGAGAGAGAGAGAAGGGGTAATTGGAGCTGAAGGGATACAGACTGTGCAACAGGACTGGATATAAAAACTCAGAAATGGACAGCACAATACTACCTAATTGTAATGCAATTATGTTAAAACATTGAATGAAGCTGCATGTGAGGTATAGGTTTTTTTTTTTCTCTCTATTATCGTTTTAATTCTTATTCTGTTGTCTTTTTATTTCTTTTTCTAAATTGATGCAAATGTACTAAGAAATGATGAATATGCAACTATGTGATGATATTAAGAATTACTGATTGTACATGTAGAATGGAATGATTTCTAAATGTTTTGTTAATTTTTTTTAATTAATAAAAACAAAAAAAAAAAGCAAAAAAACCCAAGGTGATTAGGGTGTCGCTTATGGATAAGATGATGTTTGAGTGAAGACCAGATGGACATGAGGGCATGAGTTTTGTGGATATCTAGGGCAAGAATATTCCAATTAGAATTCCTGATGTTCTTGCAAGCAGTGGGGACAATCAAATCAGTAGGCTGAGCCCTCAATCTTGGGGTTCGTTTCCATGAAACTTATTCTTGCAAAGGATAGGCTAAGTCTACCTAATATTAGGCTTAAGAGTTACCCCCAGAGATCCTCTTTTGTTGCTCAGATATGGCCTCTCTCAGCCAGCATGACAAGCAAACTCACTGCCCTCCCCTGTCTCCGTGGGACATGACTCCCAGGGGTGTAGACCTTCCTGACAACATGGGACAGAAATCTTAGAATGCGCTGAGACTCAGCACCAAGGGATTGAGAAAACCTTCTCTACCTAAAGGGGAAAGAGAGAAATGAGACAAAAAATTAAGTGTCAGTGGCTGATAGATTTCAAACAGAGTCGAGAGGTTATCCTGGAGGTAATTCTTACGCGTTATATAGATAACCATTTTTAGCCTAAGATGTATTAGGGTGGCTGGAGAGAAGTACCTGAAACTGTGGAGCTATATTCCAGTAGCCATGTTTATTGAAGATGATTGAATAATGATATAGCTTTTGCAGAGTGACTGTGTGGTTGTAAAAACCTTGTGTCTAATGCTCCTTTTATCTACAGTATAGACAGATGAGTAAAAACTATGGATAAAAAAATAAACAAATAATAGGGGGAACAAAGGTTAAAATAAGTTCAGTAGATTGAAATAAACAAACAGAAAAGAATACTCCAGGTAGAGAAAACAGCAACTGCAATGGCCCTATGGTGGGTGCTGCTGGAATGTTTGAGAAAGGGCAAAGAATCCAGTGTGAAGGGGCAGAGAGCTACAGCAGAAATAAAGAAGGGAAGGAAGAAAGACAATGTAGAAAAGGGTCTTCTAGTTCACTGTGGAAACTTTGACATTTAATCCAAGTGTAGGAGCCATTGCAAAGTTTTTAGCAGAGGCGTGCCCTCATTAAACATGTTTACAAGGATCACTCTGGCTGCTGTGTTGGGAATTTATTCTAAGGGCCAAGGGCAGAATTAATGAGGCAATGTATATAAAGTGCGTGAGACACAATACTTGTTTAGTTATTCCTTAACTAAAGTTATTCCTTAGCTGGGACTGATTCCTTAGTGCAAACAAGGCCATGATCTCTTGTTCATTTGCTTTTTTGTATAGAGCAAATGCAGATGCATTCATTCACTTAAATATTTATGGAGCATGACTATACAGACACTGGGGAATACATGCTGACTTTAAAAAGATAAGACTTCTGTTGAGGGAGATAGTAATAAACAAACAAACAAAAGATATATTAGATAGAAGTAAGTACTTTTATGAAAAAATACTAAAAAAACTAATGGCGATATGCTCATGGCTGAAGGGCTACTTTAAATTAAGAAACTTTTAAGACTCGTAAAAAAGCAAGTGTGACCTCATTTATAGAAAGATGTATCTAGATGTCTGCTGCCTGGTTAGACTCTATCAGCTTACAGGCAGTATCCCAAATAATTTTTAAAAAAATTTTTATTGATAAAACAATGTACAAGCATACACATTCTTAACATACAAACATTCCATACATTGTATACAATCAGCGCTCACAATGTCATCACATAGTTGTATATTCATCACCATGATCATTTTTTGGAACATTTGCATCACTCCAGAAAAAGAAATAAAAAGAAAAAAGAAAAAACAGATATATACCATACCCCTTACCCCTCCATCTCATTGACTACTAGTATTTTTATCTACCCAATACGTATATATTTTTAATTTTAACATTTGTTCCCCTTATTATTTATTTATTTTTAATCCATATGTTTTACTCATTTGCCCATCCCATAGCTAAAAGGAACATCAGACACAAGGTTTTCACAATCACACAGTCACACTGTGAAAGCTATATCATTATACAATCATCTTCAAGAAACGTGGCTACTGGAACACAGCTCTACATTTTCAGGCAGTTCCCTCCAGCCTAATACACCAAACAATTTTTAAAATTGTATAATATAACATGTATACAAAGCAAAAATAGAAAAAAGCAATAATTTTCAAAGCACTCTTCAATAAGTAATTACAGAATAGATCCCAGGGTTTGTCATGGGCAATTATCACAATCAACTTTTTTTTCTTTTTTTGTGAAAAATAACATATATAGAAAAAAGCAATAAATTTCAAAGCACATTGTACTAATTAGTCCAAGCAATTTTTAAAAGTTTTCCTTCTTCTATCTTCAAGTAATAGATAAGGAATCAACTATAATTTTTTAAAGGGTGAGATATTTCCCTTTTGTCCTGTTAAAAATAGATGTCTGCATTTATGTATATAACTTATGTGTGTGTATACATGTAAGCATATATGCCATACACATACATAAATATATTTATGTGTGTATATTTGCATGAGTATGCCATATGTATATAAACTGCACACACACACGCACATATATACATTGTATTTGTAAAAAGAGAGGAGTCTAGTTGTTTATCTGGCCTTCTGGTAATAAGATGGAATTGGTGATTTTTTTTTTTTATCTTTTTTGTACTTTTGTGTACTGTTTCAGTTTTTAAAAAATAACAAGAATGTAACATTTTCCCTAAAACAATAAAGCTTTATTAAAATTTAAAATGCAACAACTCAACTTATATGAGTTAATAAATGTGAAGTGCTTAAAAACACTTGCATTTAAGTGCTAAATAAATGTTTGCTTGTCTGCTTGTGACCGTGTAGTAGACGCTGCTCTAAGCATTTTATACCTACTATGTCCTTTACTCCTTATGAAGACCCTCTTTACGGAGTGGACACTGAGATAAAGTGCGGTTATGCCAAAGGTCGCACTGTTATTTCACAGACAAATGTCTTTTTTTTTTGCACAGGCAGGCTGCGGGAATCGAACCCGGGTCTCTGGCATGGCAGGTGAGAACTCTGCCACTGAGCCACCGTGGCCCACTCCTCCTCAGACAGATATCTTTTAACCCCTTTAAATGGCTCTTGGCTGCTGTACTTGCATAAAAACTCATTGCTGGGGATAGTCTCAACTGATACTATAAATATATAACTGTTGCATGTGATTTGAAAGAGTGACCTGTAAACTATCATAAGGTTTCTGGAAATACCACTTTAAAATAAATGCGTCAAATAACTATACATTAAAAGACTTATAGTTCATGAAGTGAATTAAAATTTATGCCTAGACTTACTAGCAAAAGTATAAATAGTAGCAACAGCTTGACCTTGAATAGCAATGTGCAGTTTACAAAGCACATTCACACACATTGACTCATCTGGTTTCCAAAACCCACCCAGGGCTGTCATAAGGCAGATATTAATATCTCTGCTCACAGCTGAGGAAACTGAATCATACGTGCATGCATTAGTTAGGGTGCCTTTGACTGCAAGCAATAATAGCCCAATTCTAACTGGTTTAAACAATGCAGAAATAAATGGGCTTGCTTATTTGGACATCCAGAGAATGAGATGGTCTTAAGTTTAACATAACCTGGCTGCACTGATTCTATTTCCCTGCAATTGATTCTCTTGGTTCTACCCTCAGACAAGGGTTGGCTTTATCATCAGTCCGATACTTAAATGGCTTCTACCGTTCTGGGTCTCAGACCTCTTCTTCCAGAGGAAGAGACCGTATTTTTCTGTACCTTTTCCTTGAGAGCGATGAAAGTTCCCCAGAAGCCCTTAGTAGGCTTCTCACTTACTGACTCAGATGATTCACATATCATCCCTGAATCTATTGCTGGTCCTGGGTCTGGCTTACCCTTAGATGAATCAGGATACTTGATGAAAATCAGAGCTTTGATAGGGAAGAAAAGGGGAATGATAATGATTGCTGGTTGATCACTAAAACTTGAGAAGGCGTGGAATCAGGACTCCAACCCAACTTTTCCCAGGCTTATCCCTCATCCTCCACTCCGAGCACGAATGCCCAGAGCTGTGAAAGATGGTTCAAGACAGCTTGCGCCACTGAAGCGAAGATGACAGGCCAACCTACTTCTGTGTGTTTCATAGGGCAAACTCAACTCTCTCTAGCTTCTTTTTTTTTGGCTTTTATGGGGGTACCTATGGGTTGTTCTAAAGCAAAAAGTTTGAATGCAGGAATTCCATATGCCTAGATTTTGCAAGACTGAAGCTAAGAGAGGCTTCAGGTAAAAGTTTGCTTTGAAAGCCACATTTTGACAAGTCCCTTCGAATTATTTTTTGCAATATAAAATACTTCAAGTAAGGAAAACAAAGGTCTTAAAAATCTTAACATTTTGCCATATTTGCAGTAGTTTTTAAAAGAAACAAAATATTGTGGTTATAGTTGAAGCTCCTTGTGCACTGCTCCCAGATGCCATTCGCCTTTCTCCCTCACCAGGTGAAACGCATCCGAATTGGGTGTCCAATGGGGGTGTTTTTATACTTTGAATACTATGTCTACACCCATAAAAGATACACAACATTGCTTTGAGTATATGTAACTCTAAATAAATGGTAACCTGAACATATCCTTCTGCAATGGTACTTTTTTTTATATATATATATTTTATTTTATTTTTTTCTTTTTACGTGGGCAGGCACCGGGAAACGAACCCGGGTCCTCTGGCATGGCAGGGAAGCATTCTTGCCTGCTGAGCCACCGTGGCCCGCCTTGCAATGGTACTTTTATTGTTTTGAAGCTATATCTATACTGATAAATGTAGCTTTAGTTCATGCATCCTATTTGTCGTATAGTCCATCGTTCATGTGTACTCGATGCATTACCCACTTTTCTGTGGCTGATGTTTTGTTGGCTTTTAGTGTTTTACTGTTACAAACAAAGCTACTGTGATATTCTTGTAGACATCTCGGGGTACACAGGCAGGAGAAGTTTTTTGTAGTAATTATTAGTTTTTTTTAACAGGAATTATTGGGTGTGCTCATCTTTAATCTTAATAAATTTTGTCAAATTGCTGCTGGTCGGATGGGTATGAAACGGAATAGCATTGTTGGTTGGGGAAGTATAATATTTTTCCCCTTACTATTTTTCTATGCATATGCAACTTATCCCGTTTTAGGGCATTTGAAAATTTTTTTTCTTTCCTATATCATGGAAAGTCTTAGCGGCTTTTATGAATGTCTTCATTTTATATATCTTACTTAAGTTAGCCTGTTTTCTCCTTTGAAATATATTTTATTATTTATCGGACATAGAGAATTGACAGTGAGAGCATACATTTAGACGCATCATTTTCTCTCCAAATTGTTATTTGAGATAAGGTCATGTTTTTCTTGGTAGTTTCTTGCTCACCTAACTAAGTATATAATGTGATCAGAATTTTGTCTTTTGTAACGGGAATGGATTATGTCCCCTTTTGTTTTCACGGAAAAAACCCTAAGTCCAGAAGACTTAAGTATAGCACAGATAACCAATTTGTTTAATTAGTGTTTGGCAACCCTCTTAAGCAGAACCCTTGGATATAGCACCTGATGTGCAGAGATGACACTACTGAAAGATGCCAGTTTCGGATCTTAACACACCACTCTATTTTTATACAATGTCTACCTAGGAGATTCAGTTGCACTTGGATACGCGTATAGCAAGCTCCCTGAAGAGTTTCCCTGTGTTTGGGGAAAGAAGATACATCAGTAAATCAAATTAACACCCTGCTGACCTAGGAAATGGAAAGACAACACAATAAACAAACATGAGATCATATTTCCATCTTGGCTGAGGACAAGAGAGCATTTAATCATGAGCGGGAGTGGGGGCAGGGTGGGGGTTTAAATAAAATGCATGGTGACTGAGATAATTCTGTTTCCTCTTGCAGTTTGCTTTGCAAAATGCAAATGGGAAAAGAATGGCATCTATTTCTCTTGCTGGACACACTTACCTTTTAAATTCTTAGCATCAACAGAAACACCCAGCCTGAAAGTGTGTCTTTGTTCATTCAAAGACTGTGTTGTAAATGAGAATGTATTTGAGGGATGGAACTGGGAGGGGGAGATTCGTGGGCTCAGAGAAACACTGACGCTAAAAATCACGATTAAAAAAAATAATTTTCAAGGTTTAAGACAGAAATACCTGATTGGGAAGAGTTATGTATGTTGGTTACCGGTTCCTAGAGGATTGGACAATGCATTTTGTCCATTTGTTTATTGATTAGGTAGGCTGTTAAGAAATGTTACATACTGCTTTCAAGTCTGCTTCTTTTACTTCTTCTTCTAGGGTCTCAAAATGAGAGATAGCTTTTTATGGCAACTTCAGTGATGTTTTAGTTTTATTAAAACATGACTATAAAGTTTTATACATAAAGGGTAAAAAGAAGTTTATTTTTTAAGGAGTTTTCTTTTAACTCATACCTTTTATATTAATGGTTAAAAGGACCTTAAAATCCTTCGGAATAAGTTAGATATCCTCTTAAAGTATTTCTGAAAAGTAGAACATCCCCTTCCTCGCCTCAGATTACAATAATTTGTTAAGCAAGCAGGTCCTTGGAACTGAGCACTTCCGTCTCTTCAGTGTTAGTGTCCCTTCAGATTCCTGCAACTGCACTTGCCTACCAGCCCTTGTCTACAGTCCAGTTCTCTGATCCCCGGTCCAGCCCTGCCCTCCCAGCATTTACCTTCTGATAAGTATATTTGCACTTCAGCCTCCACACCAACCCCTGTCACTGCCATCTCAAATGTCATAAAATCTCAGTGTGCCTTAAGTGGCACTTCCGTTCCACCCTCTCCTGGCAACCAGCCTTTACAGCTGCCGTATCAGTGACCCTAACCTGGGAGAGCATCAGTGTGCTCAGGGTGAGAGAAGTATCTCTGGGCGCATGATTCACTTTCCAGTGCAATGACTTCATTTTTATGATCCCAGAGGAATGCGGCAGGCGTACTGACATGTGGTCCGCTGGCACCAAAGAAACAGTGTGTCGCTGTACGAACACGCCCCAGCTGAATGGTGATAGGTTCGGGTACCGAGAAACTTAAGTAGACAGAGGAAGGAATCAGGTCTTTGTTGGGTTTAAGACAAGTAAATGCCCCGTTATAAAATAAGTTGGCTTTAACCAGCCAGCCCCCATCCCCATCTTAACTCCAACTCCAGCAGATTAAAGGTCAGGCAGGTCCAGTTTTCCTGGAACAAGTGTGTAATCTTTCTTATTTGGTGGATGCGTTAGGAAAGAAGCCACATCTGTGATACCTCTTCTGTGTTCTGTACTGACATTTAACAAAAGCATTTACTTTTACGAGTGCTGTATAGAATTCACCCATATCTTAATCCTTCCAACCCTCTCATTTAGCCTGCAGGCATTAGAACGTTGACCGTAATTTAAAAGGAGGTGTTGTGAAGAAAAGTCCACCAAATCTCCACTTCCTAATTAAAAAGCCCTTAGATCTGTTATCCCTGGCCTTACTGGTCATGTTTTCTGCCTCAGACTTCTAGGATTTGGAGAAATTGCCCAGAATCTTCCGTTCATCTGATTGGACCTTCAGAAGAAGGAAAGATGAAAGGAAGGGAGGGCAGGAGAGAAAGAGATGCCTCATAAGGCTGGTTAGACCGCAGAATGTCGCTTACCCACTAAAGAATTGGTGACATAAATATAATGAAACAGAACAACTGAGCTTCGTGAATGAGAGGTTCTGTATTCATTTAGATAACTCATTATGAAGCTACCCCGCCACCTAAACCACGGTGGAATTAGGAAGAGAAATACGAAGTTGGGTCACATTCCCAAAAGGCTTCAGAAGGACTTCCCTACCCAGGAGGGCCCCAAAGGAGGAATGACACTATAAAGGTTTGATGGATGGAGTCTGAGAAAATTCCCTCTTGCCACCCTATCCCAGTTTGAAATTCACTGCTTCCTAACTGTGTCGCTGACCGAACAGAACAGAGGATAATAGCTTCTGGCTGAGATTTTCTCATTGAAGCTGAGACAGAGTGGCCCATGTGCATGTACTAGAACAGTGACTGCATTGTAAATTACAACAGAAGTCCCACTTGTCAGCCACACAACTGTTAAAGACCAGAGAAAGGCATCTGATTTGGGACAGGAATGGCAAAAACAGATCCTTTGGTATCCCCAACTTTACCCCGAATATAAAGGGACTGATAATTGCCTTGTTCTGGGATGAAGTCTGACATTCCTTTTAGGACCTACCCTACCATTAAAGCAGAGAGAGAAAATTCCTGTCTGGAATTACTCCTACCACTTTCTGAAAGAAGTAACCTTTTAGTTCTCATTAATCAATGGGGAGAGAAAGCAACAAAAATGATTATCAAGCCAGAAAAAATTTGCCTTGCTTGCTAACAATCACTTTCCTCCATTAATCTTTAGTAAACGCCTCAGTGTTGTTGTGTTAAACAATATTAAGAAGCATGGTTCTAATTCGACAATATCTAACGGCGTCTAAAATGCTTCTCCCCTTTGAACCAGCAATTACACTTTTCTTTTCTTTTATGCAATTTTATTGAGATATATTTACGTCCATACAAAATATAAAATCAGTGGCTCACAGTATCATCACCTAGCTGTGCATTCATCATCACAACAAATTTTAGAAGATTCTCTTTATTCCAAAAAAAATAAATAAAAAAGAACACCCCAAATATCCCATGCCCCATATCCCTCCCCCAATTATTTAGTCTTTCTTTCTTTCTTTTTTTTTTTTTTTCACATGGGCAGGCACGGGGAATCGAACCCAGGTCCTCTAGCATGGCAGGCAGGTGTCCTTGCCTGCTGAGCCACCGTGGCCTGCCCTACTCCTTCTTCTCTTACTCATCTGCTCATACATTGGATATAGGGAGTGTCAGTCACAAGGTTTTCACGATCACATGGTCACAATATAAAAGCTACATAATTATACAGTCACCATCAAGAATTAAAGCTATTGGATAACAGTTCAACAGTTTCAGGCATTTCCTTCTAGCTATTCTAATACACTAAAACAAAAAAGGAGTGTCTATATAATGCATTAGAATAACCTCCAGATTGACCTTTCGACTCTATCTGAAATCTCTTAGCCACTGGAACTTTATTTTGTTTCACTTCTTTCCCTCTTCTGGTCAAGAAGGCTTTCTCAATCCCACAATGCCACGCCAAGTAATTACATTTTAAAGAATTTATTTAGCAGATGGAATAACGTACTTACTAGGATAATCATGGCAGCTCAAAGAGTGAAAAGATGAGCCTAAGGGATTCATCAATAGGGGATTCATTAAAAAATTACTATACATTTACACAATGGAATACTAGGCAATCAATAACTAAAATATGGCAGTTATCTAAATACTAGTAAAGAAGGTACAGAACAATAGGTATAGAATTTTACTATTTGCATGTGTGGGAAGGATATATTCTTGTATATATGTAGGATATCTCCTGGGAGATTACACAAGAAACTATATAAGTTGCTTCTGACAAGGGGAATTGGGTACTCAAAAGAAAAGGGGAGAAGAAGACTAACTTTTCATCATCTACATTTTTCATACCTTTTGAATTGTATAATGTGTGTGTGTATAACTTCATCAAAAATGTAAATAATTGCATGAATAAGGAATATAAAAAAACAAAACACATAGGTTTGATAGTCAAAAATGAGGAGTTCTGTGATTATTTAAAGAAACAAAAGGAAATGCAGTGTAAGTATAAAGCCTAGTCTAGTTCTTTGTCATGAACCCTGGAAGTCAGGAGTTTTTATATTCTTTCATTGAACTGCTAAATTAGTTGCTAGCACTATAAAAGAAAGGTACAAATAACAAGTAGCAAGGGATTGAAGAGTTGGGTGCTTTACTTTTGAGTCTTATTAGTGATGGAATATTATTAACACTTGTGGGAGAAGGAAGTAAGGTATCTTGACTAATTCTGAGACATCTCTAAACAATTCAATGGCTGTCTTCATCTATTTTCTAACTTTATAGGATGCATCAATGCCTCTTATGTATATAATACTTCATAGGTTGAAAGGAGTCCCACGTCATTCCATTCATTTGACTACAGTGCAAAAAAGTGGGTAATTTCCATCTCCTGTCTGTGAGCCTTTTAAGCACAGACCCAAGACCCCTGGATATTACAGAGGTGGAAGAACTCTATTTAGCCTCACTGCTGGAATACTGAAAAGAGAAAAGTAACCATTTGGTTAAAAAGAAAAATCTATGAGGGCAGGTAGCATGGCAATTATATACAATTTTGTGGCACAAAGCTAATCACAAAATTGAGTCAACCCTGTTTGAGATGAACAACAGAAAAGTGTTTTATACAAATCTTTCTTTTATAATTTATCTTGATGTATAATGAACTTAGTTGTCTTCCCTTTTAAGCTGTGAGGAACTTCGGTTCAGGGTTGTTCATCATTTGTGTATCTTCACTACCTAGCACAGTGGTTGATAACATGTTTTAGTTTTGTAGGCTGCTGAAAGCAAATTCCATGAAATGGGTCGGGTTAAGCAATGGGAATTTATTCTCTCACAGTTTTAAGCCCAGGAAAATGTCCAGTTAAGGCATTGCCAAGGTGATGCTTTCCTCCCAAACACAGGCTGCCAGCGATCCTCGGCTCCTCTGTCACATGGAAACGTACATGGCGGTGTATGAGGATCGCTCCCTCCTCTTTTGGGTTTTGTTGATTTCAACTTCTTGTGTCCTCTTTCAAAGGACTCCAATATTAGGATTAAGGCCTGATTGAGGTGGGTCATGCCTTAACTGAAATAGCCTGTCAAAAGGTCCTACTTACAGGGTTCACATAAACAGGAATGGATTTAATTTAAGAACATGTTTTTTGGGGGGGTACATACAGCTTCAAACCACCACAATACATAACTGGGACTTTATAAATGATCTTCAAAAGAAGTCAACCTAGGGAAATATATAAGATTCCACGATGGTTCCAGGCACTAGAGTAACTTACCAGAAACCTACAACCTTCAAATGGGACCCTGGTCCAGATAAGTCCTGACACCTAACCCAGCCTCTCCAGAACATCAGATAGTTCCATCTCCCTACCCCATATTAGTGACAGACACTTTCAGTATAAAAAATTTAGAATTGCCATAACCCAAACAACCCCAAAGAGAGGTGTGGAAAGATCAAAGGTGATGGTGGAATTATACAGAGAAGATAGGTTTTAAAAAATGAATATGAATGTTGAATCATTATATTGATAGATCTTTTAGTCTCCATTATCTTAGAGCAGCTAGAAGTAAAAACCTGAAATTGTGAACTTGCTACCCATGTCAAAGTCTGAAATATGTTCTACAACTAATTGTGGTGCTGTGCTTGGAAATTTATAGCTTTTTTGTATATATGTTATTGTTAACAAAAAAAGAAAGAAAAAAAGTTGACTGTGATGATTAAAAAGTATTTAAGCCCTCTAGCTTCCTATATTCTGGAGCAGCTAGAAGGAAAAATCTGAGAGGATTGTATGGTAGCCCATGACAAACTCTGGGATCTATCCTGTAACCAGTTGTTGAAGAGTGCTTTGAAAACTATTGCTTTTTTATTTCTTTGCTTTGTATATATGTTGTATTATACAATAAAAAAAAGTTAAAAAAGAAAGTCAAAATAAAAAATTTGAAAACAACTTAAGACAGCAGCCTTTAAAGTTAGGGACCCTCTCCCCAGAAAAATTCATACTAGGCCCTCAAGAATTTTAATGTAACTTCAGGGCATTTATGGGGCATCCTCTCCCTCTGTCCCTTTCATAAAACCCCTAGAAAACCAGAGATTCAGGATTAAGAATTTCTTAATATAGAATGATAGTCTTAATTCTTAATATAGAATATATAGTCATAGAGAAAAGTAGAGGGATCTTTGGAAACATCTTGAAAATTTTCTTCTCCGAAAAGCACGTTTATTTCACCTACCTCATGCAGAAACTTTTAGTGCAGTAAGGAAAAGAGGCCCCTTTATGCAGAAATGGGCTCTTAGCAGGTGTAAAAATAACTACTCCACATTGTTTTGGATTAATTTGCAAATTAGTTATTTCATGGTTATTGTAGAGAAATGCATCCTTTTGACAAAAGGTAGCTTTACGGAAGGTACGTTTATTTAACAACCTTTTATGAACTATTTACCAAGAGTCAAAGACTGTCTAATATGGGGCAGAAGCAATGCCTCAAAGGGATCACAGTATGGTGACGTGCACGCGTCATAAATCTGGGTGTTCGAATGAGATTCTTGCCTCTGTGTATGGGTGATGAAGGTAGTGGGGGGTGGAATGGGCAGAGAGCAGATATAAACTCTGTAAGCGAAGAAAATGGATCTTTACCTTGATTATGGTCACATACAACTATTATCTCCCATCCTCAGTTCCCAGAAGACTGATAATTAACCTCTGGATAAGCACTGGCTGATTACAGAAGGGGAATAAGACAAGGCTTAAATTATAGAGGAACATACCACGAGGGAGTTGCAAACCCCTAAATGCCATTTCTGAGATCTGATTTGTAAATATTTAGTTTAGTGATGTTTTTGCAATGATTATTTCAAAGCTGATCTGGTATGCATGTCTGACGAAAGGAGGAATTCCCTCTGTAACACTACTGGGAGCCACAGGCTTTGTTTGAACACTCATTAATAGCAAAAGAATCTATTGTTAATAAACAATAGTTATTAGAAACCTCTCCGTCATACTAATTTCATATCTCATATTAGAACTAACTCCCTGATAGCTTCCAGCCATTTCTCTCTTTGCCTTCTGAACCAATGTAGAGTGAGTCTGTTCTCTTTCCATATCCTTTAAGCATTTAAAAGCAACTATCATTTGTCTTTCTGAATTATCAACTCCAGACTGAACTTCCCTAATTCTTTTATGCATTTGTCTTGAGAAGCATTTTCAGAGTCATTACCCTCCTGTTCTTTCTCACTAACACTCTATACTTGGCCTAAGTCGGCTTGAAATGTGACACTCTAGGACGGAACATGATACTCTAGCTGTGATTGACCTGACCACGCTGGAGTACAGAGGGATTCTTCTTTTGATGTGGATGCATACTTCCATCAACACATTCTTAAAAGGTTTTAGTTCTCCCCTCTTAGCTCTCTTTCCAGGTGTGCAGTATTGTGGGTTTCTATTGGAATTTGGTCAAGTAAAACTGCCAGGTCTTTTTTCATATATACCACTATCAAGTCAGGTTTCTGCTCTTGTCACTGTGTCAATGGAACATGTTCAATTTCATCTTACACTTGTCTCAGCACTGAAATAATTTTAAATTTTAATAATGTCACCTTGTTTAGCCATTCCAACTCTGCTATCTGTAAATTTGAAAACATTTTCCTTCAGAATTCCTTGTGTCTTCATCCAAAACATTGGAAATTTCCCTTCAACTTAATGTGAATCGTTATTTAACTTTCTTTGGCTGGGGTGTTTCATTAGCTGGGAATCTACACTGCCACACTATTATCTACTCATATCCTCCCGCTTAGACACAAAGATGTTAATAGAGATGTCAAGGGTTTTGTTGGATTCATAAACTCTGTTCCTTTAAATTATTCTTAGTCATACAGTTTTCCTGATGACAAATGCTAGACATTTAATTTAGAGTGAAATTTTAGGTGAGCCTCTGGGCTTTGTGAAATAAACTGCTAGAATGGGTGTCAGCCTACGTGAGCAGAAGTAAGGGAGCCTGTTTCAAATCCTTCTCTTCCCTTTTCCTGTATGTACATAGTGGATCAGATACATCTGACCCATATTTAATTAGGATGCAAACTACAAGGTGAATTCAACCAAATAAAAATTCAAGAATTGCTCACTGGTGGGAGGGTGAAGCATTATCGTGGGTACGTCTGAATAGGCTCCTAGATTTTACAGCCTATGCCACAGATAAAGCTGGCGCTAGATTATCACATAGTGCAGGTGGGTCTGTTTCCAGTGGAAGTTTTTCCCTCAAAGATGACGGAAAAAATTAACTTTGGACACTGACTTTTTTAAAAAGTGAAAGCATGTGTGTCTTTTTTTGCTTTTATTCTCCCCAAATATTACTAAGAGAAGGTATATTCAATTTTGGGGGACTATCCAGTTTAAGGTGGAGACACATAACTGCAATAATGGTGTGCTGAGGGAAGAAAGAAGCCTTGGGCATTGCATCTATTCAAAACAGGGAAGGTTTCTCTTTTGGGGCTCAGTTAACTATGCTTACACCCAGTTTGAGGGATTAGTATTTTAATGAAATTTCCTCAGAGCATGGACAATTCTTCTTGCGCATGGTTGAAAACAAGGAAAAAGGCCATGTGCATGCCAGCTGACACAGCGGGAGGCAGGGCCTCCGTGTACCTTTAATTCAGACATGAAAGCTAAAGGCAAAACGGTGAAGCAGAAAATTAAGTCATTCTTTACTAGTTAAGGCTTTTAAAAGCATAAAAACTTGGTATTTTTTCTTTAAATAATTATTTTCTCACTTTGGTCTCTTATACAATGCAGTTTGTCATGACTTAAAAGCTATAGATATCTACCTTTAATCACTTTAGTTTTAGAAAAAAGCAAGACCTTGGTACAAATATCTCAGGTAACCACTCTTCAAGATAATTTTTAGTGATTTTATTTTGAAACACGCAACATGTAAATCTGTATTAGGAGGCATAACTTCAGGACTTATTTTTTCCCTTTGTAGCATCTGTAAAATTAAACTTTAAGCAATCAAGCCTACTATGCTAATGGCATGTGGTGCTTTGAGAACTTGCCCTTAGCAGCATAAAGAAGCCGTGAAGACTGAAGCAGGTCTGAACTGTCTGAATCCATAACCAAGAGAGACTTTATCATGTGGCTCAGTCCATAAATATGAAATGTTTGCCCAATTATAATTTTCATAGTTACCTACCATTCAGAGCACCCCAGTGACACTTTATGCTTTGACCTGCATAAAAAGAACATGCAGATGGATGACCACATTCAAAAAGCTTTAAAATATAACTCTTTACTTTTGAATTATGCCAGGGAATTTTTGTGTGAGGATTTGGTTTTTTGCTGTTCTTTGGTAGATTTTAAATAAGAAGCGAACCCTAAATAAAAAAGAATACTGTAGTACTTTCGTTCCCCTATGTATTTCAGTTTTAACATTAAAATATGAAAGAAATGTGAGCTCATTCTTATGGATAATAACGCAACTTTATTGTGTGCAAAGCTTTTCACACCAATTATTAGTTTTTCCATGTGAAATAAATTAAGATCCAAAATGATGAAGTCATCAGTAAGGAGGCACATTGGGCAGTAGAAAAAGCTGAAGAGAGTTTTTGTCTGAAACTGGAAAAAAAAAGTCAAAATAAAAAGACACGAGAAAATGCTCACAGGTTACTAAAACCACAAACAGCTTTGGGGACCACCAGTGATGATGTCGAGGGAATGTGGGGTGCAAGGGCCAGGAAAATTCTCTCAGAAGGGTGGTGAGGATCTCATGTGCATCTTTAAGCTTTCCCTCTGGGGTTCTAGAACTCATGATTTTTCCTTCTGTCCAGAATTTGATTACTCAGCATGATAATGTTGATTTAGCATCAATGTCCTTTTGGAACTAGAGGACAAAACAGTTCTGATTTTGTCTCAGCCAGCAAAGTAACACCTCAGACACACACTGAGAGAACTGGAGGAGCTATGTCAGAGCACGCCCAACATTTGGTTTATTAGTTTATTATTCTGCCTCGGCTTCTTGTTCGAGTTGACTTCTAGAGAAAAGATAAGCAATTTGAATTTACTAGGTCTGTGCAGAATTGGAATTCCCATGAAGAGAGTTATAGCGAGATCCAAAGGTTAACTTAAAAACACAACCAGATAAAACAGGGTACTGAGGAGCCTCTCCACCGTGGGTCTAAGCAAACACCCAGCACTCTGGAGCACATGTCCTCCAGTGCTTCTGTCCGGAACACACTCTTCTGGAGTTTCTCAATTATTTCTACTCCACCGCAGCTTCGGTGTTCTTTCCATGGCACTCTAAATGCATTTGTGATGTATTTACCTGCCACTTTGAGTGAGGTGGGCAGTAACGGAGGCAGAGTCCCTACCCCTTATTAAAAACATGAGAATAGAAAAATATCCTTGGACTTGCTCTAGCTCCCTAATCTGGCAAAGATGTCACAAGACTGACAATCTTGTATGCTGAAGTGGAAAATCTCAAAAACTTGTACTATATTAGGATAGGAGTTAAAACTCGTAATTCCTTGGTACTCTCTGAGTGGACTTCAGACAGAAGAAACAAGTCCACGTGGCGACACATAATTTAAGTGTGGCAGAAAGTTGGAAATCATGAGGCCTGACACATGAAGAAAAATGCCGTACTCAGGACTGTTCCCTGGCCCTGAGGGGTAAAGGCAGAGAGGTCACTCTGCATTGTGAAGCAGAGAATCAAAGAGGATGCAGGGTTTCAAGAAAATATTTACCAGAGAAGATGTGATGATTCATTTATCAGTCTAGAAATCCCAAGTACAAAATTTCAAAATATAACAAGGATCAAATTATATATAATGCATATGATCCAATTAAAAAGTTCTTAGCCCTCTTAACATTATATTATTTAGATTATAATAGTAAAAAATCAAATTGTGTTCATATGAAACATTTATAAAAAGAAATCAAATCAAATTTTATAGTACAATTGTTTTCTTGCAGGTCTTTTCTTCGGTCACAGTATTTATAATTCCGTTACATGGTGCAGTTTTTAAAATGAAAAAACAAAGTGAAGTCAATAGAAATCGAAATTTTCATTTGCAAAACTCCCTTCAGTTTCCAGGCCGGTAACACATGGTGATGTCAACCTGTCCTCCAGACATGGACGGCTACCAAAGATTCCCAGTTTATGCAGCAGGCAGGCCTCTACTCATTAGGAACGCTTTTTGGTTTGGCTCACGTTTCAAGAAATTCTGGAGCATGTCCATGCCGTCTAGAGATCCCCCAGGTTTCAGGATTAGGTTTCTGTATTTCATTCCAACCTAATAAAATAAAACATCATGCCTAATAAATTCACGCAATACCAATTTTCCATATCTCTAGATGCACAAAGAGAAAGGGATAGAGGTGAGGAAAATGAAGTTTAGCTTTACTCTGTGAGGATACACTCTTTACTGAGGCTCAGTAGAATTTCTTTATTTTGATAGCTAAGAGCTTTGGAGCTTAAACCTCAGGTCTTCTGCATCCCCCTTTCTTACTGTCTTGCCTTCTTAGAGTCTCAGCAGTGAGCTGACAATATAAACAGACCATCAAAACATAATCAAATGCAATGAATAACATGTTCCTGTTCGTTGGCCCATCTCAAACATGATTTCAAAAGGCTTAAGCAAAGCAAGTACTCAAGAATGCTTTGTGCAGGGCGGGCCATGGTGGCTCAGCAGGTAAGAGTGCTTGCCTGCTATGCCCGAGGACCCGGGTTCGATTCCCGGTGCCTGCCCATGTTAAAAAAGAAAAAAAAGAAAAGAAGAATGTTTTGTGCTTGTATACCTAGAAGCAGTGGCTCAGCCTCTGTGTAAAAGGGTTCTACTACGTTCCTGCTATGTATGTAAGAGGGGCTCACAAAAGAAACTTCTCTATGGACGGGGGTGGGAGAGTGGTGCATGTCCTGTTGTGTAGAGTAAGACATTTCTGTAGGCCCAGTGCTGGAAATGAGAACTGCTGTAAAGTTTCTTTGGAGATAGAGGTCTAAGAATTTAAAATACATCCTAGTTCTTCTGTCTTTATTTCTATAAACACATGAGCAGATGAAGCAAAAGAAACTAGCTGCTATTCAATATCAGTGACTGATTTTTGCTTCCTTTTCACTATCCTTTTAGGAAAATAAGGCAAGACAATTCAATGAAAAATAATACTAAATAAACACATAAACCAAACAGTTCACAGAGTAGCACTCTTAAATTTATACCCATCATGTCATTTGATCAATGGGACTCAATCTTTTTGAGTACAAAAAGGGCTAGAGAATTTCAGAGATTAAGTAAACTAATTTTTGATTTATAATGATTCTCCCCGATACAACCATAGAGATAAGTGTAGCTGAACAGTTAAAAAAAAAAAACAAGACACAGATGAATGCAATGTACTAGTAAAATACAAAATTGTTTAATGTTCTACAAGGCAACACAAGCCAAACCTTTTGGGCCACCTTTTGATTGTGTACAAAAATACATTTGCAGCTTATTATCTACAAGCTAACGTCTAAAGTCATAGAGAATGGGTCTATGTAATAATTAGTCAGAGTCACCTACATGTAGATTCTGGGGCAGTACTGGCTAATAGAAATACAAGCATATGACAATTCCCAGAAAACTTACTAGACAAGGCTTTAGTGTGACACTGAAAAGGCAGGTGGTAGTCTTGCTGCCTTATGGACAGCTTTCTGGATACGTTTTCTTAAAAAGGGAAAGCTATAATCACTGGGTATGGGGCTTCCTGGAAACCATGCTGATGAGGGTTTGGAGCCAGATTTCATTTGCTTTAGAAAATGATGACATATCATTTCTTGCTTGATCGGTAGCAGTTCATTCCTGTCACAACAGCACTCTAGAATCAAAATGTGAATGCTGGCTGTTCTTGTCATAGACTTTATTATTCTAAGAAATGGCATATCAGAGCTCTTGAGCCCCACCACAATTTACCTTCCTTCCTCTGTTTCTTTTATTGCCCAATATATCTTATATTTGACCAGTGTTAAGTTAATGGGTGGGGCAAGGAAAGACTGCTCTCTGGGTATAGTGGTATAGGAGGAACTTAGAAACTGTGAGTTAAATTTACCTGCAGAATTACAAAAATAATTATGCCTATTACGATGGAACACTTAAAATGCAGACTAATAGTAGAGAAAACAGTATAATGAACCTTCATGCACCCTTCAGCCAACCTCAGTAATTACTATTTAACTAAATTCTTAATGCTAAAGATCTATGATTCTTTCATCTATTAAAGTACATTTTTTACTTTCCAAATAGTACAGGAACATTAGTGGACATTAAAAAAAAGTAAAAATTCACCCATAATGCTAATATCTGATAAAGTTTATTTTGTCTAGAGAACTGTAATTGTAGGCAGTGAAAAAAAGCAAGCATTTGAGGCGTTCCATAATTGCGGAGAGACAGCTGCTGTCTCCTCTGAGTGGTAAAGTCATTTTATAGCAGGGCACTGTTCAGTCTCACAATACATGGCTCAGAACAGCTCAGGTCTTCCTCTGCTTATAGGCTCCAAACAAGTTGATTCAATTTCCTGAATTATAAAGCAATGGTCTTTTAATAGTTTCATTTCCTTTGCAATGAAGTTTTGAGAAGCATTTCAAAGCCATTTTGGTAACAGGATGTTGCTTTTCTTAAAAACAAGAGTTAAGTGGATTTTTGTGTTTTAAGAAGGTACCAGGACCTGTGGGTAAGAGGACACAGTCTGGGAGATAAATGCCACAGGTGGAAGGAACCTTGCTATGAATTGTTTTATTGGTTTATGCAATAAAGAAATTCTGCAAGGAAAGCAGAAGAGGAGCATTAAGACATCCACTATAATTTTTAAGCTAAAAATATCCTTCAGGAGACTTGCCTATAAGAGTTCCTGTGAGCTATCCAACAAAGGAAAATGAACGTCCATCATCTCTGTGGCTTTTAAATCTGGAAGATTAGCATGTCTATTTTGGCAATTTTGTGCAAGTTCTTTTCTAAAGCCCCAAGACTAGGAGTTTTGAAGAGAGGCCCAGACATAAATCTCGAGACCTTCCTCAGCTATGTGACCTGGGTTTCGGCCTCCTTATCTGTAAAATGGGAATACATAACTCACTCCGTTGATGGGCAACTGGAGATTTCAGTACATCACCCAATTTCTAGTAAAATATCTGACACATTAGGGTATTCAATACATTTCAGAGTCATCTATCTCTCCTTTAAATCCTTTCCTCTTCCACTGTCCCCAAGTTCAGTTACTCATACACAGTTTAGATAATGAAATGCATTCCTGGTTTTGGCATTTCTTTAAAATTAGTTCTGTCACCTAATAAAGGTATGAAAAAGAATAGAGATTTCATCCCCACTATTAGTAAGAAATAGAAAATATAATGTAATAGAAATATTAAATAGGAGAGGCAAGCACATTTTATGCAGTAACATGCAACCTTCACTTGAGGCAATATTTTAACAGCAATCATACTGATCAGAATGATGGATGCCCATCATTTACCGGTAATAAGAATATATAAACGGGAAACTGATTAGGTTTCATACTCTCTCTGGCATCTCTGAAGCAGCACATGCAAGTCCCCAGTGTCTTTGAACCCTTCCTTCCTCCTCCTTCCTGCTATGGTTGACTCTGGGGAACAGATGTCTCTTTACCTAGTGATGGGCCCCAGGGCACACGGCATCCACCCAAGGACAGCAGACGACAACCAGGCACTTAAAACACTCACCTGAATGCTTTAAAATTGGATTTTGAAACATCTCCCTTACACAACCAATCTGAAAGCTCCTTCCCAGTAGCACACCCTTTGTTTTCTATGAGGGTGGGGAGGTGGTGGGAAGAAAAATTTTTTTTTAAAGAATACCCCTGACAACAACAAAGAAGGGGGCAGAGAGCAAACAACTGGTGCTGGCAGTCAGGGAGATACCAACAAGAACAATGTCAGAATCAATGCCTGCCCCTGTGAGGAAGGTTTTGATTAAAAGAGGCCTTCAGACAGTGAATAAAGAAGTATTTCCAAAGTTCCCTTAGGGGAATTGGGAGAAAGGGGACAAGGTTCAACTTCCCCATTTGAGGAATTTTTGATACTCTTGCAAGCAGTGGGGACAATCAAATCAATAGGTCGAGCCCTCGATCTTGGGGTTTGCCTCTTTGAAACTTATCCCTGCAATGAATAGGCTAAGCCTACTTTAAAATTAGGCCTAAGAGTCACCACCAGAAAACCTCTTCTGTTGCTCAGATGTGGCTTATCTCTCTAAGCTGACAAGGCAGGTGAACCCACTGCCCTCCTTCCCTAGTGGGACTCCCAGGGGTGTAAATTCCTCTGGCGATGTGGGACAGAAATTCTAGGATGAAATAGGGCCCGGCATGAAGGGATTGAGAAAACCTTCTTGACCAAAAGGGGGAAGAGAGAAATGAGAAAAAAATAAAGTGTCAGTGGCTGAGAGGTTTCAAACAGAGTTGAGAGGTTATCCCGGAGGTTATTCTTACACATTAAGTAGATATCCCTTTTCAGTTTATGGTGTACTTGAGTGGCTAAAGGGAAGTACCTAAAACTATAAGGTTGTGTTTCAGTAGCATTGATTCTCGAAGATGATTGTATAATGATAAAGCTTTTACAATGTGACTGTGTAGTTGTGAAAACCTTGTGTCGGATGCCCCCTTTATCTAGGGTATGAACACATAAGTAAAAAATATGAATAAAAAATAAACAAATAATAGGGGGAACAGAGATTAAAATAAGTTGAGTAGATGGAAATAACAGTGGTCAATGAGGGGGGTAAAGGGTATGGTATGTATGAGTTTTTCTTTTTATTTCTTTTTCAGGAGTGATGCAAATGTTCTAAAAAATGATCATGGTGATGAGCACATAACTACGAGATGATATTGTGAGCTACTGATTGTATGCCATGTATGGAATGTTTATTTGTGAAGAATGTTTGTGTTTGTATGTTGTTTTATCAATTAAAAAAAAAAAAAAGAAGAAGAAGCCTTCTAGAAACCTTAAACAGAACTCTAATATGTGAGGGTAGAAGGATAAATTTATATTTGGTGGTGGTGATGGGGGTCAGGAGAAAAAAAGGGTTAGGGAAGTGGGAAAGTAGAGAGTAGGTGGGGGAACTCTCAGGTCCAAAGAAATATGCATATGTAACAATCATTAAATTAAACATGCAGGAAGCAAAGGAAGACAAAGATGAGTGAAACAGTTCCTATTTCAAGGGTCTTAAAATCTGGAGGGGAAATAAAGAACAAACACTTAGCAAGGGGAGATTATAAGGGCTCTAAGAGAAACACGAAGAAGGGTTGTGAGAGTACAACGAAGAAATACTGCCTCCAGCAGTTGGGCTTCAAGATTTGGAAGGTATAGCTTTCTAAATATTCAAGAAGCAGGTTAGAAATCATTTGCCTTTCTTTCCTTTGTCTCATAATTCAGGCAGAACATAAGAGTGTAAGAAAAAGTTGAGGTATATGAAAAATCAAATGTTGGGTACAGATCACGAGAACTGAGGCAAGGCCACCAAATATCAAAACCATTCATGAGGGCCTTTAGGAGGTGGAATTTCTTTTTTTTTTTGAGCATTATTACATTTTATATAATTTCCTTTAAGATTTTGTAGGAAGGAAAAAGTAGAATTACAAACCAAAAATATAATAGTGCTGTCATTTTTTTTAAGCACATAGTTGTATATTCATCATCATGATCATTTCTTAGAACATTTGCAGCAATTCAGAAGAAGAGATAAAAAGAAAACAGAAAAAAATTCATACATACCATACCCCTTAACCCTCCCTTTCATTGATCACTAGCCTTTCAATCTACTAAATTTATTTTAACATTTATTCCCTCTATTATTTATTTATTTTTAATTCCTATGTTTTACTCATCTGTTCATAAGGTAGATAAAAGAAGGATCAGACACAAGGTTTTCACAATCACACAGTCACACTGCAAAAGCTATATCATTATACAATCATCTTCAAGAAAAATGGCTACTGGAACACAGCTCTACATTTTCAGGCACTTCCCTTCAGCCTCTCCATTACACCTTAACTAAAAAGGTGCTATCTATTTAATGCATACGAATAACCTCTCGACTCTGTTTGAAATCTTTCAGCCATTGACTTTATTTTGTCTCATTTCACTCTTCCCCCTTTTGGTCGAGAAGGTTTTCTCAATCCCTTGATGTTGAGTCTCAGCTCATTCTAGGATTTCTGTCCCACGTTGCCAGGAAGGTTTACACCCCTGGGAGTCATATCCCATGTAGAGAGGGGGAGGGTGGTGAGTTTGCTTGTCATGTTGGCTGACAGAGAGAGGCCACATCTGAGCAAAAGAGGAGGTTCTCTTAGAGGTGACTTAGGCCTAATTTTAAGTAGGCTTAGCCTATCCTTTGCAGGGTTAAGTTTCATTTGAACAAACCCCAAGATCGGGGGCTCAGCCTATTGCCTTGGTTGTCCACACTGCTTGTGATATCAAGAATAGGAGAGGATACTTGGAATCTCAGGTAGGACATGAGATTTTGTTGGTTTGTCCAGAGTGATGCTCCAATGAATCCCAGAATGATTTGTTCAGTGACTGGAAAAGTATTTGCAAGCCCCCTTCAGGGAATGGTGAGAGTGGGGAGAAATTCAACTTCCCCAAGTTGAATTCTTGATATTCTCACAAGCAGTGTGGACAACCAAAGCTATAGGCTGAGCAGTCTTGGGGTTTGTTCACATGAAACTTAACCCCACAAAGGATAGGTCAAGTCTACTTAAAATTTAGGCCTAAGAGTCACCCCCAAGAGAGCCTCTTTTGTTGCTCAGATGTGGCCTCTCTCTCCAGCCAACATGACGAGCAGTCTCACCACCCTCCCCCTCTCTGCGTGGGACATGACTCCCAGAGGTGTGGACCTTCCTGGCAACGTGGGACAGAGATCCTGGAATGAGTTGAGACTCAGCATCAAAGGGCTGAAAAAAACCCTAGAATGAGCTGAGACTCAACATCAAGGGATCGAGAGAAACTTCTCGACCAAAGGGGGAAGAGTGAAATGAGACAAAGTGTCAATGGCTGAGAGATTCCAAACAGAGTTGAGAGGTTATCCTGGAGGTTATTCTTATGCATTAAGTAGATATCACCTTGTTGTTCAAGATGTAGCGGAGAGGCTGGAGGGAACTGCCTGAAAATGTAGAGCTGTGTTCCAGTAGCCATGTTTCTTGATGATGACTGATCAATGATATAGCTTTCACAATGAAACTCTGTGAATGTGAAAACCTTGTGTCTGATGCTCCTTTTAGCTACTATATCAACAGAAGAGTAGAACATATGGAATAAAAATAAATAATAGGGGGAACAAATGTTAAAATAAATTCAGTTTGAAATGCTAGTGGTAAATGAAAGTGAGGGGTAAGGGGTATGGCATGTATAATCACTTTTTTCTCTATTATCATTTTATTTCTTTTTGTTGTCTTTTAATTTCTTTTGCTAAATCGATGCAAATGTACTAAGAAATGATGAATATGCAACTATGTGATGATATTAAGAATTACTGATTGTATATGTAGAATGGAATGATATCTTAATGTTTTGTTTGTTAATTTTTTTTAATTAATAAAAAAAGTTAAAAAAAAAAGAATAGGAGAGGAAATTTCTTATTTCCTCAGCAACACATTATAGAAGCAATTGGGTCTTGGACTATGTTTGAAGAACACTGGATTATTTAGCTTTATAAATAAATAATATATATATTTATATATTATTAAAAAATAAATGTATTTTTTCTGTCAGGTAATTCTTTTTCACATTTGTCCAAGACTCTTCATCCTTCTCTACCTGTTATTACATATAAGATCTAGCTACCTTCTTTGTGGCAGTAAAGATGAAAATATAATTGTCATACTTAACTATCTTGATTTTCTTGGCATTTCTTTCAGAAATGACACTTGGTTGTATTTCTCCTTCTCTAATGGAAGGAACAAAGCATAGCAATTTCTCTAAATGCAAAAGAGGAGGAAGTTACACCCAAACCACAAGCAGTGAAAGAAAAAATAGATAAATGGGAACTCCTCAAAATCAAATACTTCAGTTCTTCAAAGAACCTGTCATTAGGGTGAAAAAGCAAACGACTTAATGGGAGAAAATATTTGGAAACCATACAACTGATAAGGGTTTGATATCCAGAATATATAAAGAAATCCTATAATTTAACAATAAAAAGACAACCCAATTAAAAATTAGGCAAAAGACATGAATAGACATTTCTCCAAAGAGGAAATACAGATAGTTAAAAAGCACATGAAAAGATGCTCAGTTCAATAACTAATTGGGAAATGCAAATCAATACCAGAATGACATATCAGCTCACAATGGCCAAATTAAAAAAAAAACAAAAACAGAAAACTACAAGTGCTGGAGAGGATGTGAAGAAACTGGAACACTTAATGACTGCTGGTGGAAACGTAAAATGGTACAGCAATGTGGACAGTCTGGCGGATCTCAGGAAGCTAAGGATAGAGTCGCCTCATGACCTGGCAATCCTGCTACTCGGGATATACCCAGGTGATCTGAAAGCAGGGACGCGAACAGACATCTGCACGTTGATGTTCATAGTAGCCTTATTCACAATTATCAACCGATGAAAACAACCCAAGTAGCTGTCAACAGGTGAATGGATAAACAAATGTGGTAAATACCTACGATGAAGTATTAGGGAATGAAGTCGGGAAGCATGTGACAACATGGATAAACCTTGAAGACATTATGTTAAATGACATAAGTCAGACACAAAAGAACAAATATTATATGATCTCACTGATCTGAATTAATTATAATACGTAAACTCACAGACATAAAATACAGAATATAGCTTACCAGGATATAGAATAAGGCTAAAGGATGGGGAATGGGTGCTTAACATGTGTAGAATATTTAATTAGGTTGAACTTAAACATTTGGAAATGAATAGAGGTGATGGTAACATGTTATTGTGAGAATAATTAGCAGTACTGAATGCTGTGTGAATGTGGTGCAAAGAAGAAGTTTAGATTCATGTATGTCACCGGAAAGAAAGTTGGAAGTTAAAACATGGGGACGTTGGAAGTATCCCAGAAAAGCCAAGTTCTTCTAATCCAATCTTGTGGGTGCAGACCTATTGTGGGTGGGACCTTTTGATTAGGTTGTTTCCATGGAGACGTGACCCACCCAATTCAAGGATAAAAAAATAAATAATAGGGGGAACAAAAGGTGGGTTTTAATACTTTTGCTGGAGTCCTCTATGAAGAGAATAAAAGGCAGAAAACAGAGAAAGTTCAGAGCAGATACAGAAAGCAAAGAGATGACAGACGCATGGAGACAGGAAACGCACCAGGAGATGCTAAGAGATGAAACCCAGAGCTTGCCCGGAGAAGCCAAGAGAGGATCCACAGATGCTTGGTGAAAGAAAACACCCCATCAGAACCCACAGGAGCTGAGAAGGCCATTTTGGAAACCAACCTAGGAGAGAAGGGCCAGCAGACATAACATGTCTTTCTGTGTGACAGAGAAACCCTGGATGTGACTGGTCTTTCTTGAGCGAAAGTATCCTCTTGTTGATGCCTTAATTTGGTTATTTTCATGGCCTTAGAACGAAGTTTGTACCTAACAACCCCCTGTGTCAGAAGCCAGTCCGTTTCTGGTGTGTTGCATGCTGGCAGCATCAGCAAACTGGACACAGGACACGATGGGTCTGGTGGTGGACGCTGGCTTTGATTAACTGCACACGCAGAGTTCTTTCAGGAATCAGAACAAATGCATGACACTACTACAAGGGGTCAATAACGGAGTGGTACATGGAAAAACAGGACCTACTGCAAACTATGGGCTACAGCTGACAGTAATATTTTAGCACTCTTTCATCAATAGCAACAAATGCACCACACCAAAACTATGGGTCAGTAATTGGGGGAATAAGGGGGATGAGAGGATTTGGGTTTCCTTTTTCACTTCTTTTTTGGAGTAATGAAAACGTTCCAAAATTGATTATAGGGATATATGCATAACTATGCGATGACACTGTGAGCCAGAGGTTGTATACTTTGGATGGTTTATATGGTGTGTGAATATATCTCAACAAAGCTGCACTTAAAAAATAAAAAAATAAAAAAAGAGGAGGAAGATAATTCTGGATCAACAATGTAATTGTCTTTGAATCCACAATGACTATTACCTCTTGGGAAATTCTCCCACAATAAAGTTTCCTATAAAAAGAAATGGCCCTCATTAAAATGTCTCATTTCTTTTCAACCTTATTTTAGCTGCTGGATTTGAAAGTATATTTGGTCACCTCAGTGATATCCTTAAGAAGCTACTAGAGCCTGCTGGAAGAGTATTCATACCAAGCAGTTCCCTTCCACAGCTATTTAAGAGAACAACAGAGTACTAAAGATACGTTTGATAATGAGACAACTTCTCCATGTTCTACCAGAAAGACTTTCAGTAATACTCAACAAACCCATTCAAACCAATTAAATAGTTAAGATGTGATACTATTTACTATGAGCAGTAATGAAAAAAATTATAGATAAAACAAGAGGGAGCAAACTTATAGGCTATTTCCAGGTAAATGCTCCAACATTTTGATAGTTGTCCTCAAAACAGAGTGAAAATATTTGTACCACAATACAAAATATTCTTTTGCTACCTTTTGGCATTGAGAAGACTGCAGCTTTATATTTGACCCTTCCTGTTACTGTTTTCCCAGTTCTGCTTGCTAAGAGTTGATATGGTTTTCAGAACAGACAGGGTTTTTGCAGGATGGCAAGATGTTACAGACAGAAGGTCTAGGGATATTTTTCCATGTCCTGTGACCACTAATGTCATCAATACATGCCCTCTTAGCCCCCAGCTGTTCTAGTGTTTGAGAAGTAAGAACAGCAAGCACTGACTCCTTGAAGAGTCATCTGTTATCTTTCCAAGTTGATCAAACACATTTTACGGAGGGGGAGGCTTTGAGACAGAAAAGACGGCATGATATATTATGCTTGCTGTAATTTCTATGACTTCAAATCAAATTGAGTATTACTTTATACCATTAAAAATCTTATTTTTATTCTGTTTATACAGCTGGTGAAGTCATCACTGACTGACATGTGAGACTACAGCAAATGCACATAATCTGAAATAACCCAAGGTAATGCCATCTTTTCCAGTGTGGGGTAAATGGCAGGGCTCTGTGACTTTGGCACAAATTATGTACTGCATGGCTTACTGACCTGAACAGTGATATTTATTTTTTTATTCATCACAAAATGGTAACAAAGCTCTGAGCTTTTTGTAGAACAGGATTGTTGTTCCAAAGTATTAATTTTTGATAAGCGAGTACTTGAATTTTATAAATCATGTGTTATTTTAGAGTAGACATTTGCAAAAAATAAATAAAAATTAAAAACAAACAAAACCAACAGTACACTGTAGGAGAGAAGAAAAAGGCTCCTTAAAAGGCTGGTTTTATCATCAGCTAGTTCCATCTCCCTACCCCATATTATTGACAGATCCTTCCAACATGAAAAAGTTAGAATGGCCATAGCCCAAATATCCCTAAAGAATGGGCCAGAAAGATCAAAAGTGATGGTGGGTTATAAAGAGAAGGTAGGGTTTAACAAATGAAAATGACTGCTGAATCACTAAATTGATATTTCTTTTTCTCTGCAGTATCTTAGAGCAGCTAGAAGTAAAAACCTAAAATTGTGGAATTGTAACCTCCCCATACCAAACTCTGAAATTTGTTCTACAACTAACTGTTGTGCTGTGTTTTGAAATTTATTGTTTTTTTGTATATATGTTATTTTTCACAAAAAAGAAAGAAAAAAGTCGATTGTGATGATAATAAAAAACTTACTCCTTCTAGCCTCCTATACTCTGGAGCAGCTAGAAGGAAAAATCTGAGAGGATTGTTTGGTAGCCCATGACAAACTCTGGGATCTGTCCTGTAACTACTTGTTGAAGAGTGCTTCGAAAACGATTGCTTTTCTTTTTCTTTGCTTTGTACATATGTTATATTATATAATGAAAAAAGTTAAAAAAAAAAAAAGCTGGTTCTAATATCTGTCACTGTAGCAAAGAGGACAGGGGTGGGTGCGGAGGGATTCTCCATGGTCAGCAGAGCCAGGTCGACCCTCAGTGTGAGAGCAGGAGAATCCAAAAGCACACCATGCCCCAGAGCATTTGATGGCAAAGAAAAAAGTCAGAAGGAAGAGACAGATTAAAGAGAGCTTTGTCGTCATAAAACATCTAATAATATATAGCACTGTTGAAATAAAGAATTTTAGTAAAGCTGAAAATATGAAGGAATTAATATAATGAATATAATGAATTAATTAATATAATTAATTCATTATATATCAATATAACATAATGAATTAATATAACGAATTAATATAATGAATATATAAATGAATTAATATAATGAATAAGTGCCTCTTCACTACCACGTCAATTCCATGAACGTTGCTTTCTTCAAGTCCAACTTAGCCCCTTTATCTAAATCGAAACTCTCTGAACTTGTGACCCTGAGCTTCAGGAGTGTGGAACAGTGGGGTCCTGAAAGCAGGGCTGGCGCAGGGTCAGATGGGGCTGCTCCCTGGACAGCTGGACCGGCTCGCAAAGCCGGCAAAGCCGGTGGGACTACTGCTTCTCCTACGTGCTCCACTGCCAGGGATGTCAAGATGACCCAGTGAACAAATCCTGGGCCAGGCCAAAAAGAAGAAGCGATCCAAAGGCAAGGCTGAGGACAAGCTCAAAAATCCAGTCTTGTCTGACAAAGCCACAGATGACAGACTCTAGAAGGAAGTTTGCAACTACGAGTGTGTAACTCCAGGTGTCCCCTTTGAGAGAACGGAGACTCAGTTACCTGGTCAGGGAAGCTTTTCAGGGACTGCTGAGAAGAGGATTTATCAAGCTGGTTTCAAACACAGAACTCAAGTAATTTACACCAGGAAATGCATGAACAGGTTCCATTAACTGTACATTCCAAAAGATAAAACATTATTAAATGAAAATAAAATAAAAATAAAAAAGCAGTCTGGCTGCTTGCCAAGCTACCAAGCTTGAGATTAAGAGGAAATAGATTGATGCATAATGGCAGGGATTGTGTCTCCTGGACTTGCAAGTACCTTAAGCTCCACTGAAATCAGTAATTTGGCTGCTACCTTGAAAGCTGGGAGAGTGAAGGGAACAGTGGAGGTGATCTGGAACCGGAAGTAAAGAGAAGGCGAAAGAAAAGAGCCAGTAAGATGCCTTAATTGTATCTCTGCATATCTATACCCTTCTATCTTTACAACATTTGCTTTCTGATTTCTAAAGTGATCTATGCTCTATGTAAAAATTAGGAAAAAGCTCCATAGAAAGTATGAACAAAATTTAATGATCACCCCTGATAATCAAAAGCTGAGGGAGTTTTTCACCACACCCCTTCCATGGATGGTAAAGGGAGATTGAAAGGACAGGACAATAGAAAATAGATCAAAGCTTTAAGCAAAAATAAGAATCTTTGCTGCGTGTAATGACATAAGTAAATATAAATGCCAGTACTATTATATTTTTGACTTGTAACTTTTTACTTCCTACAGGATCTATAAGGCAAATGCATAAAACATTCTAATAAATCAATGATTTTAGACTCAAAAAAAAATTTCATGATCACTCATAAACCTACCACTCAAAGATAACCATTGACATTTTTGATGTACTTTTTCCCTAAACGTTTATTTTTAAATTAAAATTTACATCCTATGGTATAAACTGTTTCGTAACTTGACTTTTTTCACTTTATATCAGTTATATTAGACATTCCAGACATAAGAAAAAGCTTATTGAAGTCCTTCTTCCATGCCTA
This sequence comes from Tamandua tetradactyla, assembly GCF_023851605.1. Classification (NCBI taxonomy): domain Eukaryota; kingdom Metazoa; phylum Chordata; class Mammalia; order Pilosa; family Myrmecophagidae; genus Tamandua; species Tamandua tetradactyla. The sequence goes on along the minus strand of NC_135335.1, from coordinate 113,697,107 downwards.
AGTCCACTCTTCTATCCAGAGGATGGAAAGATCATTTTTGGTTTGGATAATCTGGAAGATTTCATAAATGAGTTGCACTTGAATAGGACCTGTAAAAATGGTAAGATTTTGAAAGGCAAAGATAAGGAAGGAGTACATTCTAGGTAGAAGAATGGAATAAATAAATTTGTGAAGATGGAAGGACCCAAGGGAGCACACAAACTTGGCAAGCACACAGGGAACAAGGAAGGGTTCTGACTGCTAAGCTAAGGGCTATGAACAATGTGGGGAGGAATAAAAAGAGGCAGAAAGTAGGGATAGTAAGTAGTCAAGGGCCTCTGGAGTTGGAGATAGGTCATCAGTGATAAATTTGGAGAAAGATGTTCCAGTTCAATTCATGGAGGCAAACATCAGGAAATAAAAGGTTGCAAAGATTGTTTCCTAACCTGAGAAGTTAGGCTGTAAAAAGAACAACAGAGTAGAAGAATTAGGGCTACCGGAATCAGTAGCAAGCTTTTTCCAGATTTGCAAGAGAGTTAGACTTGGTTATAGCATCTTATTTAAGACAGGAGGAAAGAAGAATTGAAGTATAGAGAAAGAAAGATGAACATACTCATTCTCAATGATCTCACTTTTCTCAGTAGAGAGGAGAGACCTCCTTGGAAAGAACAGAGAGGTGATGGAGACTCAGAGGAAACCATTCAGGGAAATACAGAAGGACCACAGAGCAGCATCAGAAGACTAGTTCAGGCTGGACAGTGTGACTAGGTGATGGGTCATGCTAACGTGGTTAGGCAATCTTCCTCAGAACACCTGGAATCCCTAAATGAGATGGTGGAGGAATCCAGCTGGGCACTGGGTGAAGGCCATACAGATTAGAAAGCCTAGGGTATTTGGAGAAAAACAGTCAGGGGCTGACCTTTGTAAATGGGAATAGAAGTGGCTTTAAGGGACTTAACAGCTGGATGGATGGGCTAGGAGATGGAACGCTTGGAGAGACTAGTGAGCACAGAGTGAGGGTACTCTGGGTATTTTTTGGGGGGAGGGGAGATTGGGAGACGGTGGTCTGAATTACATCAATGTGTTATAACAACGTATATGTGTAGGGTACTATGTAATTGAGAAATGTAAAGTTCAGAGGACAAATGATTTGGTTGAAATAAGCAAAGAAAGCCTAATTTTGATAATTTGTTCTTCTAAAGTGTGAATTGAACAGAGGTTAAAAAAAAAACAAACACTGGGCAACGTATCAGCCTTAGAAATAAGCTGAGGGATGAGACTTCAATGAGAGTGGACTGGGGGGCTGTAGCGTAGGAAGGTTTGGCTGGCAGCCATCTGGCAGTCAATTCACGGCACACAAAAAGGAATGGATCAGGTTAATGAAGGAGCTTAAGTTACTTACAGGAATTTAGGTTACAGGCTAGGTAGCAGGTGGGGTGTGCCATTACAGAAAAAGGGTGCCTCCTACAGAAAATGTACAAAGTAAGTATGTAGAGAATATCAAAACAAAGGGAGATCATTTACATGAGGAAGAAGCTTACCTTCCTTCCTCCAGCCTCCTATAAAACTAAACATTGCATGGCCCATGTCAAAACTAGCAGTTATACAGGCTCAAATGCATAAACAAAGCTTCTAACTCTTATTTATTCAATAAATAAGAGTTAATAAGAAAATGTTACAGGTTTTTAAATAAAAAACCACAGAATTAAAGTCAATCACTTTTTCTCTGATACTTAATAAGGACAGACAATGATTTAAGAAGATGCAAGACTTTAAACTTAAAAGCTTTTACAAGATCATTACACAACACCAAGATGATGGCATAAGATGCTCCAGGGTGCCATTCCGCAACAGAATTTTTGAACAACTAGCAAAAACTGGCAGGGCTACTTACCTGAAAAGTTCAGAAGATGGCTAAAGGTTTGCAGTAACTGGGTGACTGCCAAATCAAGAAAATGCAGCTTTAAAAATGGTAGAAATTCTTGGCACCCTTGCTGGTACTTCCTCCAAAGCCTCTCTGCTGTGGTGTGGAGCCAGCCTGCACACCCCCTGTGGGTCCCGGGCTCTGCTCTGGAGGGTGCACAGTAACCCCTACGTGGACACTGGGGCGCCTGTATGTCAATACCAATCTATCAGTGGGTGCCCTAAAAGGCTGAATCAGGACACTGTTTCTTACCCTCCCAGTACTTGCCCTCCAGACAGAAGCGGTTTGCAGACAGTTAAAGGAACATAAGAAATAATGAAGTTAAAATGGTCTGGTGCAAAGTGTTATCAGTTTTAAGAAATGTAATAGGACACACTGGAAAAGGAAAAATCTATTTCAAAGGCACTGGACTTTCTGTAAATAATGGAATTCTGAAGACCAAGAAGTAGTACATGCCTAGCACGAGACTCAGGCTCAGAAAAGACAGAGAGGATGACTTGTGGTGATCTTTTTGACATGAGGGCTAAACACTGAAGGTGATCATCAACCAATGGAAAGCCAATTAGCAGAGACTATATAAGATGGTTTTTGCATTTGTTGTTTTTGTTAGCTCATACAACTAGTTGGATACAAACTTAAAGAACATACAGCTCAGGTACTAAATCCCAGGGTTAATATTCCAAATATTAAAATGTACAGAGTGCAACAAAAGATCCCAAGACAAATGAAGAAATAAGAAATGATGGTTCATCCAAAGGTACAAGATAAAAATTCAGAAACCATCAACAAGTAAGACCAGACTTTGGCCATACTGGATAAAGACTTAAAAAAAACAAAAACAATCCTTGGTATGCTCAAGGAGATAAAGGGATACAAAGAAAAAGAACAAAAGGATATCAGGAAAACAAAAAGTAATATGAGAAAAAAAAGTAATATTCTGAGAATGTCAAAAAGAGAAAAATTTTAAAGGATCCAAACAGATGCAAAATTTATATTTTGGGTAGTACATTATCTAATTTAACTTGTATGGTCAGTTTACTTGAACACCATAATTATATGGAATCTTGAAGAGGGTGTGAGATCTTGTTAGTTTGTACAGGTTAGTGTGATGCCCCATCATATCCCAGAGTAATTAGGGCAGTGAATAAAAAAGTACTTGCAGAGTCCCCTTAGTAAACTGATGAGAAAGGAGGAAGTATTAAACTTCCCCATTTGGGGAATTCTTGATATTCTTGCAAGTAGTGGGGACAACCAAGTCAATTGGCTGAGCCCTCCATCTTGGGGCTCACCCCTATGAAGCTAACTCCTGCAAAGGACAGGCTAAGCCTACTGATTATTATGCCTAAGAGTCAGCCATGGAGAGCCTCTTTAGTTACTCAGATGTAGTCTCTCCCTCTAAGCCAACTTGGCAGGTGAACTCACTGCCTCCCCACTATGTGGGACATGACTCCCAGGGGTGTAACTCTCCCTGGCAATGTGGGACATGACTCCCAGGGATGAGCGGGGACCCAGCATCATGGGGATGAGAAAGTCTTCTTGACCAAAAGGGGGAAGAGAGAAAGGAGACAAAATAAAGTCTCAATGGCTGGGAGATTTCAAACAGAGTTGGGAGGTTATCCCGGAAGTTATTTTTACATATTATATAGACATATCTTTTTAGTTTATGGTGGCTAGAGGGAAGTAACTGAAACTGTTGAACTTGTTCTAGTAGCCTTGATTCCTGAAGAAAACTATATAACTTTTACAGTGTGACTGTGTAATTGGGAAAACCTTGTGTCTGATGTGGCTTTTACCCAGGGTATGGACCAGATGAGTTAAAAAAAAGGATAAAAAAATAAATATAGGGGGACATAAAGGATAAGCATTGGGTAGATTGAAATACTGTGGGTCATTGAGAGGGAGGGGTAAGGGGTATGGGATGTATGAATTCTTTTTATTTCTTTTTTTCTGGAGTGATGCAAATGTTCTAAAAATGACCATGGTGAAAAATACACACCATGTGATGATATTGTGAGCCACTGATTGTATAATACAGTTGGACGGTACGTGTGTGGATATTTCTCAATAAAAACATTTTTTTTAAAAAGGACCCAAATAGAAACACTGATGTTGAAACCACAGTAACTGAAATGAAAATTTCTCTTGAGTGCTTCAACAGCAGAGTGGGGCTGGCAGAAGAAGGAATCAGTGAATCTGAAGAAATGGCAATTGAAATCATACCATGTAAGGGACAGAAAAAAGAAAGAATGAAAAAAGAGAACAGAGCCTAAGGAACCTATGCAATGCCATTAAGTGTACCAGTATATACACTGTGGGAACCCAAAAAGGAAAAGAAAAAAAAAAGGAAGGGGCAGAAGGAATATTCAGAGTAGTAAGGGCAGAAAACCTCCTCAATTTAACAAAAGACTGAATGCACATATTCAAGAACCCCAGTGAGCCCCAAACAGGATACATTCAAGGAGAAGCATGCTCAGACACATAGTAGTCAAACTGCAAAATGCCAAGGACATGGAGAATTCTGAAATCTGCAAGAGAAAAGCACAGTTCATGTGCCCAGGAAGCCTAAGGAGATTAAGTGCTGAAACCTCATCAGAGACAATGGAGGCAAGCAGGCAATGGGAAGAAATTTTTAGAGCACTGAAAGACAACAATTCACCCAAGGGTTTTATAACCAGCAAGACCGTCTTCCAGAAATGAGGGAGAGATGAAGACATGCAGAGATAAACAGAGGTGGAGGGAGCCTGTCGCCATGAGATGGCCCTACAGGAAATGCTAAAGGGAGTTCCTCAAACTGGAAAGAAAGGGTACTAGACAGGATCGGAGTGGTGTGAAGAAATGAAGATTTCTCGCAAATATAACCATAGGGGTAAGTATAAATGCCAGTATTCTTTATTTTTCTGTGTAAACATTTATTTTTTTTTCCCACATGCTTTGATGTTTTTAAAAAAGTGAAAGAAGAGGAAAAACCCGTACAAAAGATAAGGTTTAGGAACAAGGACTTCTCTGGTTGCGGGGCCAGCCGGGCATTGTGTTTCTTGTCCTATGTCAGCCTGGAGTCCCCTTTCAGGGTGACGGCCCTTCTGTCCCCACCATTATGCAAAGGGACCTGAGCAGGGCCGCCCCTTTGCTTTGTGACAACCTGAGGCGTCACTCTCTAATGCCACACTCTTGTACTGTATTTTTCATTATTAATGCCAATTATTACTCTCAGAGGTCATAAAGGCAAATGAATGAAAATTAATGGTAAATCTATGGTTTTAGACATACAATGTGTGAAGACAGAATTTGTAACAAGTACAACAAAATGGCAGGGGTGTGGAAGGGTGTAGGAACAGTATTTGTATAAGCTATTCAAGTTAAACTGGTATAAAATAAAATGTGACTTATCGATGCAGTGAAATGGGGGAAATTTTAGGTTGTATACATGTTAGAATAAAAATGGAAAACAAACATAGGACTGTAAAACACAGTGAAACCTGATGTGAGCTATACAGTATTGTTAATAATATATAATCAGATCTTTTTTTAAAAAGGCTGGTACCAAACTTCTTACTCTAAAATCTAAGTGCAATAAATATTTTACAGTAGGAGTTAAACGGGAGGGAACAACTGCATATAACAAAAGTAGAAAAGAATACGATACCTCTGGATTCATTATCCCTTCTTTTTTAAAACAGCTGTAAAACATGTCCATAGAAAATACTTCACTCCAAAGATACCCATAATATTGTCCATCATATCCGCCTGCCAGATGTCCAAAAGTAGCTGGCATACTTGTGCCTTTAAGGAAAGATTAATTCAATTAATGTGATGGCAAAGTTTGATTAACATGCTAGCAGCTAGTTAAGGTCTCTTCATGGGATGACAGTGACAGACTCTCTCCTTCAGTGGTCCCTGGATTAATGCATGCATTCCTTTGGCTAAGATGTTTACAAACTTCTCTCCCATGAATGGCTCCGAGCTAGTTTCGGCCCTAAACTCTGGAATGCTTAACAAGAGTTTCAGATGTTTTGCCCACACCTTCAGACAGTGCAGTGTTTCAGAATTCATTGGTTCTTTCTTATCCCTTAGATATATGTCTTAAAAATATCAACCCTACTCTTCATCACATCTCCTTTATATCTAAAATGTGTCACAATGGCACTTATTTTGGTTGATAATTATTCAAAAGAACTCTCTGATTGAAAAGCAAAAGGTCAGCAATTCAGTGTGGCTCTAGAATTACTTTGAAAAGGAGTTTAAGAAGCTTGAGGCACCAAGTTGCTTTATGCTTTACTAGAAGCAGGTCACAAAAGGAGGTGAGGAACCTAAATTGACTCAACTGACCCTTTTAATCTTTATTATCTCTATAAATGTGGCTGATTCATTGTAATAACAACTTCCTTGGTAAAAAAAAAAACTCACCTTACCAACTACATATACACGCCAAGTACGTGTTGGCTTAAAAGGAAGTGTACACATCAATCAATCTCAAGTTAGAGACTAGTACTCAAACTGCTTTCACAATCAGAATCATAATTAGAAACAAAGTAGGTGTTTGTGCTTCTCTCTAAAAGAGCCCATTCTGGCAATTTCTTACTGAAAATCACAGAGAAGCCATGGTGCATAAAGGGAGGGAGGAGCCAAGCTGGGCGTTGCCAAATATGAACGACTCTCTCTTCTCTGGGTGGAGTTCAATTGCTCATACTGATTACGCTAAAATGCTGTAAAGCTGGAACCACCTATCCTTCAAGCACACCTAGACAGGGTAATCCATACGGTCATATTACGTTTATCTGAAAGTTATGCCCTGATTACAGAAATCAGAAACAAATGAAATTAGGTAATCTGCCTGGTAGGCTCTACCCTCCCTGGAAGTTTCAGGAGTATGACCTGTGATTCACAGACAGATGAACACAAGCCTTAGTATTTACATACCTGGAGTAGCTGAAACACCTAAAATTTCTGTGCAATGTCTGGCGTATTCACTTGCAGCATCCAGGGATGCGTTGGTATGGAGAGATTGATCCACTTTGCTTAACACAATCTGGCGTAGGGTCAGAAGACCTAGCAACATAAGAATGTTCGGGCATGTGCTGCAGAAGACAGACTGTGCTCCAGTATCACAAGATCACAGATTTCAAAAACCGATTCCAGCAGGACGCATTGCAAAATGCGAACAAAGTATTTTCTTCTATTTTAGACTCTAAAGAAGCATTTTATTGCCTTAGACATAAACTTAGGGTTTCTTCTTTCAATATACTTAGCATTCTTCCTTTCACATATTAGCACTTTGGGAGTACTAATGTTATCAATCAGGAAATAAGTTCTCTAGAAGAATATTCCAGCAACTCTGCATTGAACAATTCTAATTTATTTTCCTTTCTAAAATTCTAAGTCATACCTGTGTTGACCAGTCTAGAAGCAACAAGTTTTTCAAGCAGATGATCGGTAATAGGACTTCCATCTTTATAATGTTTTGACAGTCTTCGGAGGGAGTCAATGTCCCACACCCAATTTTCAAGCATTTGTGATGGCACTTCTACAAAGTCAGTCTCCACATTTGTTCCACTAAATCGTGCAAAATCAGTCTAGAAAAAAACATAAAAGTATGCTCTGAAAGAAAATTATGTGACGAATTACAATTAAGACTTACTAAAACTTAAATCAGAGCCAGTCAAAGGGTCAGAATAATCTCAAAATTTAAATAAAAACAAAACAGAAAACAAGCAGCATGAAAAACAACCCTCAAATATTCTATGTTAAGTTAATATTTCATTCTTTTGAATCTCAGACAAACTTGGACTAATCACGAGGAAATCTGGAAAACAGACAAAAAAATCAGCCTAACCTAAAGCAACCCTTAAGCTGTGAAAGTAAAAATATTTTTAAATAATTTTCCATTAAAAACAAAGAAATCCATAATCTAAGACCAGCAATTTTCCCCAAGGTCCCCTTTCTGTTTGCTTGGCTTTGTTTACTCTGCATATGTTTTTGGGGACCACTCTTCACTCTATTACTTAATTACTTAGTTGAAAGAAAATCAGTTAAAGAGTTAAATTACAATATTACTACCTGATACCTTTGCGCATGAAGTTTTGTGTCAGAAACTTTAAAATATGAAGCCACTTCACTGGGAATCATGGGTATAAATTGGCTGGCATGCAGGGTGAGGCAAATGGTATAGAAAAAGAGAAACAAAGGATATACTCACAAGTTAAAGCACTTGTGGTAAAGGACTTATTCTGAAGTCCTGAGCTAAGAATAATGATAGGATTTGAAACAACCACAACAAACAAAGTCAAATTCAGTACATTGTTGAGTCTGGTCTCGGAAAAGCTCTGGAGCAAAGCTGGGGCATCACTGGGACAGGCTGGTGCGCTGTGACTCTGACGCTGCCCATGGGCATCTGTGAAGCGGCTGCTGGCAGAGGAGACTGAGTGTTCACTCTCCTGGGCCACGGGCACAATGGGGAGCAGCATTCTGCTGCTTTTCCCTGAACTTCTGTCCTATTTTCTTCCGCACATGCTTTACACTCCAACCTTCTCTCCCTGACTTCACCATCCCTGGGGCTCTAAACGGAGGGGGAAAGGAGGAGGGACTGAACCACCTGAGAAGGCAGCAGATGGGGAGCTAAATCAGCAGCAAATCACCATTCTGGCCCTGGGCAGAGGCACAGATGTCAATGCCATCTCACACTCCGCCTTCCTTCTTTTATGGGGAAAAACGATTTGCTTGACTTCCCATTATAATTCCACTGATCACAGATATGAAGAGCTGCGAATACTGAAGGGCCAACGGAAACGAAATTCTCTAGGAGCTGGAATTAGGCCATCTCTGTTGAGGACATTCCAATAAAAAATTCTTATAGGAAAGAGCTAAGGGTTACCAGAAAATGGAGTATTTTGCCTCATTCTGATGTACAATCTTCTAAAATAACCGTATCTTACATTACTGATAAAACGATCTTATATATTAACTCTGATCATAGCCAACATCTACTGAGATTTCATTATGCCAGTCAGACATTACACTAGGCTCTTTACATGCATGAGCTGCCCTAAATTTCAAAACAACTGTATGAAGGAAGTGCTATGGTCTCCATTTGAGATGAGGAACTGAGGCATGCAGAGATTAATATCAGAGCTAGGATTTAAACCAGGAGTTCAGATTCCAGAAACCACAATCTTTTTTTTTTGTTTTTTTAATTAATTAAAAAAAATTTTTTTAAATACCAAAAAAACACCAAACACAAACATTCGTAACTTCTGATCATTCCGTTCTACATATAATCAGTAATTCACAATATCATCACATAGTTGCATATTCATCATCATGATAATTTCTTGGAACATTTGCATCTATTCAAAAAAGAAATAAAGAGAAAACAGAAAAAAATTCATACATACCATACCCCCACCCTCCCCCTCACCGATCACCAGCATTTCACTCTAAATTTAGTTCAACATTTGTTCCCCTATTATTCATCTTTATTCCATATGTTTTACTCATCTGTTGATAAGGTAGATAAAAGGAACATCAGCCACAAGGAGAAACCACAATCTTAACAATTAATGCTGTAATGACTATCTTATAAAAAAATGAAAGAAAGGGTTAAATTATGATATCATTGAATAACTAAATTCTCTTGGAAGTGATCTAAAATGGGCATGTCTTATATTAAATTCCCCTTTAAGTGAAGAGTTAAATTCTCCTTTAAGTGAAGAGTTATAGTGAGGTTTCAGTGTGCTTACTGAGAAATCGGACTTCGTCTATAAACTGGAAGATTTTGAAAGGTCAAACATAAGGCTGAGGTGTAAAGGCCAGCATTGGTAACCATCTACCTTGGCCTTAGAACAGTAGTGATATTTGTAACACTAACTGCATAATTTTTTAAAGATTATAGTTTTATTTTACTATTAATATTATTTTTTTGCATGGGCAGGCACCGGGAATTGAACCTGGGTCTCCAGCATGGCAGGCAAGAACTCTGCCATTGAGCCACCATGGCCTGCCCTAAAGATTATAGTTTTAAAATAGGAACTCCCAGAGCAAACAAAGGCAAAATCATACCATCAGCCAGCACCGTACGGTAGTTTGACAAAAAAATACAAACTTTAAATATCCTGCTTGTGCAAACATTTTTCCAAGTCAGTATACTCGCAGAGGATGGGGAAGCAATCCCAAACAGTAACAAAATAGAGCAAGTGTGTAGGGAAGGGAGGGGTGAGGGGAGGGTTAAGTGTCCAGAGAAAACATGAACAAATGAATAACTCATGAGGTAGACTTAAAATGGAATAAAGTAAGAATCAACACAGTTCTGTCACGCAGAGCGGAGAAGAGAGGGCTTACTCTTCCAAAAGCCATCTTAGAAGGGGGAGAGAGTACCGCAAATGAATGAACAAATCCACAATGTCTTCTAAAGAACAAAAAGAAATGTTTGCCGGGAGCAAAAGCTAAAAATAACCCTTCTGCCTACTAATTTCCCAATAGTCATGCTGTTTCTCTGGGTGCCCTTCGGGCAACATCATTTAAATATTTTTCAAATGAGTACAAAGAACCTACAAAATTCAAAAGCTCTCTTTCCAGCCAACAACTACATTCTAAAGCGAAGGGAATCCACAGTCAGCTACTCTGTACGTCCACCAAGAAACCCCAGGCAAGGTTTAGAATCTAGCAGCCCGACAGTTTCTCTCAGGTAAATCAGCATGGCTACTGAAACACTCCCGCATTTTAAAATTACCATCTAAAGAATCACAAAATTCTTCACACAGCTTTTAATATGAACAATTAAAGAGTGCTGAATCACGTAGTTTTGTCCGATATGGTAACTACCAAGGCTAATGTACCTTCTAGATAAAACAAAGTGTTCTTATTCTAAAATAAATACAGCAAAATAATCCAATTAAAAAATCATTTGCAGGTGACACTTTAAAAAGCTTTAGGGCATTACTGCTGCAGGAAATGTTTTGGCAACACAGCCCTAGAAAATAATGCAAACTTAGATTCCTGTTTGGTTAGAAGTTATTGAGAACAAGAAAGTTGAATGAAGCTGAGATTTTTCATTATTCTCTTTTAAAATAGGCAGGAGGCCTAAAGCATACTTTTTTCATAACAGAATCTTCCACAGATTACTTGATTTTATAAAAATAAATGAACTTCTCAATTCATACAAGCAAGACGATGTGAGCTAAAGCACAATTATATAAAATGTGGCTCCAAAAGTCTCCTGTGAGCTTTCTGTTGTATTTAAATGCCAAAGCCCTGTGGGTTATTGCTCTAAGTAAGAGACCAGGTGCTTTTAGTGGTTACAACTAAGTATTATTTTTATGATGGCAAATCCCAATTCAATGAACAGGCTGTTGCTGAAATCAATAAGTGCCTTGTGTTAAGGAAAAAGAACAGGCCTTGGAAGAATTGACCTTGACTGCTTGGAGGTGATCCACTATTTATTTCTACTAATAGTCATGCCATATCCTGACCTGTCTGATCAATCCCTAAGTCCCAGGAAAATGACTAAGTTTATATAACAAGGTAAGACATTAAAAAAAAAAGTGACTATGATCTACTAAACTTTGTCATAAATACAAAGTTAGAAGGTCATATTCTCTATCCTACATACTACACAAAAATTAACTCAAAGTGGATCAGACACCTAAAAATAAGAACTAGCTTCTTATATAAAGCTTCAAGAAGAAAATGTAGGGAAACATCTTCAAGACCTAGTAATAGGAGGTAGCTTCCTAAACTTTACACCCAAAGCAGGAGCAATGAAAGAACAAATAGATAAATGGGAACTCCTCAAAATCAAATGCTTCTGTACCTCAAAAGACTTTATCAAAAAGGTGAAGAGGCAGCCAACTCAATGGGAGAAAATATTTGGAAATTACATACCGGGCAAAAGTTTGATTTCATGTATATATAAAGAAATCATACAACTCAACAACAAAAGAACAAACAGCCCAATTATAAAATGGGCTAAAGATATGAATGAATATGAAATGGATGCTATTAAAAAATAGGAAACAATAAACGCGGGAGAGGATGTGGAGAAACTGGGACACTTATGCACTGCTGGTGGAAATGTACAATGGTGCAGCTACTATGGAAGACTCTGATGGTTCCTTAGGAAACTAAATATTGAGTTGCCTTATGACTCAGCAATACCACTACTTGGTATATACGCAGAAGAGTTGAAAGCAATGACACAGACATTTGCACACTGATGTTCATGGCAGCATTATTCACAATTGCCAAAAGATGAAAACAAACTAAATGCCAATCAACAGATGAGTGGATTAACAAAATGTGGTATATACACATGATGGAATATTATGCAGCAGTAAGACAAAATGACGTCCTGAAGCACATGACAAGTTGGATGAGCCTTGAGGACATAGTGCTGAGTGAAATTAGCCAGATACAAAATGATAGATACTGTGTGATTCCACTTTGATGACTGCATAAAGGTATAATTAGAGGCTTATTATACAGAATATAGGGGACTTAGAGATACATAGAAGCTAGAGATGGGTGAACTGTTAGATAATGAGGTTGAACTCCAATGTAAGGGAATAGATAGAAGTGAAGGTAGTTCTCTAGTGGGTCTGTTATAGAGCGAAACCAAGAACGAGACTCTGCAAGAGCCTCCAGGAGGTTGCACAGAAACAGAATGAATCCGGATGGAGGCTCCAAAGTTTCAGGAAGTAGGTTTTATTAGTCTATGGCCACAGGGCTTAGCCGAGTAGCCTCTGAAAGTCTGAGCCCCGATCCAGGGCCGATATAAGACTTTTCTAGACAGAATGGCTGGTAGTGTTTTCCTAATATGGTAACTGGCTACACTCAAGGGAGGCGACTGGCTGCTAGCTGGTGGCCAGAACCAGGAATGTTTGAGAAAGCTGCGTTTACAGGAGCAGATGAGTGGTTACGAGGGGAGGGGCCTGCTTGCTGCCAGGAGCTGGCTTGTTACACTATAAGTAATATTACCATACTGATGATGAACGAGATTGAAAGGGGTTGCATAGACCCATGTGTCCCACTGGTTAACAACAGAAATATAAATTTCTTTTTGCAAGAACTACTTCAAAAGTAGGATTCATGTACAAAGAGTGCTTAAGTCCAGGGTACAGGGGGAAAACTGCTATTGCATGCTATGGGCTATGTTCAAAGGAAAACATCAGCACTGCCACAGCAACAGCAGAGGTAAATAACGGGGGGAAAGACAAGAGTTAAGAGGAGGTTTAGATTTCCTATTTGGTAAGCGTGTGTTTACTGATTATCTTTCTCTGGGGAACAATGAAATGATCTAAAATTGAGAATGTTGATGGACTGTAGACTTTGGGCCTTATACATGATGCCTGATGAACACAGGGGGCTGAAGGATGCACTGACTGAGAAGTAGATTGGTGAACGATGGTGTATACTTATGAACAAAGCTGTGCTGCTGCAAATAGAAACAAACTTGTGAGGCATGCAATGAAGTGAATGAACACATGGGACATTTGGTGAGGCAAAATAAGCCAGAAACAAGAGAAGAATGGTGTGGTCTCCTTTAGAAAATGCTTATAAGAAAACAGAGGCCCAGATTATAAACTTTTATAGCAGACACATTAAGTACGGAGTGTTGATTATTACTTCTGGATTTCGAGAGGCTGTTTTTATATATATATATATATATATATACACATTGTAAATATATATATATATTTACAATTTTTAATTTCTGTATTGCAAGCCCTCTAGTTAAACTCTAAACATTCAGGACACTGTCTTCTCTTTATCTTGGACCCCACACCTAGTATAATTAATATGACACACAGTAGATAATAACTCTGCTTCTTAAAGGATCAACTAAACATTTCTTCTCTTTAAAAACTATTTTTCTAATTATTACAAAAATACATGTAGCCTTTTCACAGAGACAGCACCAAAGGTGAAGGAAGCCCCTGCCTCTCCCCAAACTGAAGCCAAGGCAAAGGCTCTGAAGGCCAGTTAGATGGTGCTGGAAGGTGTGCACACACGAAAAGAAGAGCCGCATGTCACCCACCTCTTGGCGGCCCGACTCAGCGTCTCCAAAGACAGCCAGATGTTCTGGGAAGAGCACGCTCAGGAGAACAGGCCTGACGACCATGCCATTCTCAGGTTCCCTCTGGCCACTGAGTCAGCCGTGGAAAGGGAAGTCAACAACACACACGAGTTCACTGTGGACTTCGAGAGCAACAAGTCCCGGATCAGACAGGTCGTGAAGAGGCACTACGGCACTGATGTGGCCAGAGGCAACCCCTGACCAGGTCTGATGGGGAAAAGCGGGCATCTGTTCCACTGGCTCCTGACTACGATACTTTGGAGTTGCCAACAAAATTGGGATCATTTAAACTGAGTCCAGCTGGATAATTCTAAATTATTCTAAAGATTTTTCACTATAAAAAAACAAAAACGGGTGCATGGGTGGTTCAGTGGTAGAATGCCTGCCTTTCATGCAGGAGACCCGGGTTTGATTCTCAGACCATGCACCCAAAAAAAGAACAAAAACAAAAAATAGGAAATACTGAAGCAAATGAAAGAAATAAGCACCACCCCAAAGAGAAATAAACATCACGCAGATCACCATGTTCTGGTGTATAGCTTTAAACATTCATTCTATGTATGCGCTTGTGTATAAACAAATTAGATATCAAAAATGAGATCCTATAGGTCAAGCCTACTTAAAATTAGGCCTAAGAGTCACCCCCAAGAGAACCTCTTTTGTTGTTCAGATGTGGCCTCTCTCTCTTAGCCAATATGACAAGCAAACTCACTGTCTACCCCCCTCTCTACGTGGGACATGACTCCCAGGGATGTGGACCTTCCTGGCAACATGGGACAGAAATCCTAGAATGAGCTGGGACTCAGCATCAAGGGATTGAGAAAACATTCTCTACCAAAAGGGGGAAGAGTGAAATGAGACAAAATAAGTGTCAATGGCTGAGAGATTCCAAACAGAGTCGAGAGGTTATCCTGGAGGTTATTCTTACACATTAAATAGATATCACCTTGTTAGTCAAGATGCTAGTCAAGAGAGGCTGGAGGGAACTGTCTGAAAATGTAGAGCTGTGTTCCAGCAGCCATGTTTCTTGAAGATGATTGTATAATGATACAGCTTTCACAATGTAACTGTGTGATTGTGAAAATCTTGTGTCTGATGCTCCTTTTACCTACCTTATTAACAGATGAGTAAAACATATGGAATAAAAATAAATAATGGGGGAAAAAATGTTAAAATAAATTTAATTTGAAATGCTAGTGATCAATGAAAGGGAGCGGTAAGGGGTATGGTATGTACAAATTTTTTTTTCTGTTTTCGTTTTATTTCTTTTTCTGTTGTTTTTTTATTTCTTTTTCTGAATTGATGCAAGTGTTCTAAGAAATGATCATGATGATGAATATACAACTATGCGATGATATTGTGAAGTACTGATTATATATGTAGAACACAATGATCATATGTTAAGAATGTTTGTGTTTCTTTCTTGTCATATTTTTTTTAAAAAATTAAAAATTAATTAAAAAAAAAAGATCCTAAAAGAAACTGCTTCTGATGTTGAAGTAAACAATAGGGGTGAGGGATAGGAAGATAGGAGGACAGTCAGCAAAGGCTGCAGTGTTGTCGACTGATAGTTCTCTGTATTCTAAGGCCGAAACCTCAGTGGTCAGCGTAACAGAAGTAAACGTGACACAAGAGCAAGTCATTCATTCTACACAAGCTTACTGATTTCAAGAGAAAGAATTTAAGAAACTTAAGAGAAAGAACTCCATCCAAAAGGAGTATACACTTGGAAGATGAAATTCAGATCTCACGGCATAATGCTGTTGGTAGATCATGCAATCTGAGTGCAAAGAATGGCACAGGCAATAAAGGAGAGTGGTCAAGGGCGTAACTATGAGATCTTGGGCAAATCATTTCACCCTTCTACGTCTCAGTTTTTTTTTAATTCTGGGAAAATAATATTACTTATACTTCAGAGTATAGTGAGGGAAACTAACATTATTTATACTTTACAGCGTATAGTGAGGGTAAAAGTAATTAATGGAAAGCACTGTGCAGAGTCCCTGGCACAAGGTAACTGCTCAGTAAATCTTGCCTGTTATTCTTGGCCTGCCCAGCCTGCCCAGCCAGTCTGCTCTTGGCTGGGCTGACCAGGCTTGTCCTCAAGCCTCTATTCCTTGGTGCTAATGCCGAAGATAAACACACCCACATTTCTCTTCAACTAATCTCCCCACCATCTCCAATATGTTAAACTGCTCATTCAGTTCTTGCTTCTAGGTAGGCAGCGATAATCCAGATAAAGCGACAACAAAAACACAAACACATTCTTAAGCATTATATAGCTATCCCCTTTTTAGTTTGTGGTGTAATGGAGAGGCTGGAGGGAAGTACCTGAAACTGTAGAGTTGTGTTCCAGTAGCCCTGATTCTTGAAGATGATTGTATAATGATAGAGCTTTCGCAGTGTGACTGTGTGATTGTGAAAACCTTGCGTCTGACGCTCCTTTTATCCAGGGTATGGACAGATGAGTAAAAAATATGGGTAAAAAAATAAACAAATAGTAGGGAGAACAAAGGATAATATAAATTGGGTAGATGGAAATACCAGTGGTCAATGAGAGGGAGGGATGAGGGGTATGGTATGTATGAGCTTTTTCTTTTTTCTTTCTTTTCCTGGAGTGATACACATATTAAAAAAATGATCATGGCGATGAATATACAACTATGTGATGATACCGTGAGCCACTGATTGTATACCATGTAGGGAATATTTGTATGTTAAGAATGTTTTGTTTGTATGTTGTTTTATTGATAAAAATATTTTTTAAAAAGTTGATGATGAGATCACAAGTACAAAATTCTAGTTTTATGGCAAGATATTTTGAATCTATGTGTAGCTTAGATATATGAGAAATGAGTGTTTGAAAAAAAATAAGAGAAAAATAAAATTCTTGGACATGTTTACAAAAAACAAACAAAAAAACCAGAAACACAAACCTGGTAGCTTCCAATCACCTTCTACAGATCTTTTTTGGGTTGGCTGTTTTTTGTTTGTTTGTTTGTTTTTAATCAAAAGGGACCTATTTTGGTTTTTAATGCATTCAGACATACATCCCCACCTGGAGTATGTAGAGAGCAGAAGAGAGCACAGGCTGGGAGTGGGCCCAACTCGGCCAGTGCCTGGCCTTTGTGTGACCTTGAACAACTCATGTCCTTCCTTGGCTGGGCTAGATCAGCGGTTCTCAAACCTGGTTGTACCTCTGACCCACCCAGAGGGGTTTTTACAAACCCAAATTCTTAGGCCCCACACTAGATCAACTGAGTGAGAATTTCAGTGGAGGGGTTTTTCCACATATCTTCACTCAAAACCCACCGAGGGTAAGCATGCCTTGAGACAGTTATATATTCATTTTAAGTTTTGACTTACATATTAGCAGAATAAGAAGAGTATTTAAATTATACCTAACACTATATACTTTTCAACTGCTTTTCCCTATAATCTCTACAGCACTCTCAAGGATTTAGGACCAAGAATCACTGTGGTCCCCATTTTTATGAACACGAAAAATGCTGTGGTTCAAAAAGTTAAAATAACTTGCCAAAAGTCACAGCCAGACCCATAAACACACAATTTTTTTGGGGGGGGGGAAGGGGGGGGACACAGTATGGGAAATGAACCCAGGTCTCCTGCATGAAAGGCAGTGGATGATTTTTAATCCAGTGTTCTTGTCATAACACCAGGGTATCTTCCTGACTAATATATAGTACATGTTTATTTATAACAGTATCTTAATTCAAAATATTTATAGCATTCAAGATGCTTTACTATTCGCCTTCTGATCAAATTAACAGATTATGTGAAATCATGTAATTTGCAGTTGTGTTTTTGTTCCTCCATCCCCTTTCTTGTGAATTAAGGTTTTTGTGATTCTGATGCATTGCCTTAAATTAATTATCCTTAACAGCTCAAAACTGATTAGTGGTTGCTTTTAATGAACAAACCAACACAGAAATCACAGAAGAGGCTAAGAGGCATTACTGTTTTATATCACAGAAATTCAAAAGGCCAGTGAACACTGACAGTCCAAACCACAGTACAGCCACGATGCTAGAGATACCACCTCTCGATTGCTATCTTCAAAATTAGCTACCTTGTAGTGTAAACCCAAGAAAGTGTAGGTGAAACTCATCCCCTGAATGACGAGATAGTAGAAGTATTGAACTAGTATATCTACATGCCTGAAACTGGATGTTCCTGTTGATACATTTAAATATTACCATGACAAGCTCAAACAAGCTCTCTTGGTTATCAGTCCCGTAAACCGCCACAGTGGAGAACTCAAACATTGAGATGGTTTATGTTAAAAGCAATCCACTGAATATGTACAGCAAAATTTTAATTTACTATATATTTCTCAGATAAGTCAAAAGTCTTACTGAACATTGGAAGCTATTAGACTCTTTATTCAATACCACCCAGTTTAGGTCAGTACAAATGGTTTTGAAAGTAATATAAAGTTGCAAATATGGATTCATGCTTTATTACATTTATGACAAAAGTAGTGACTGGTTCCAAATACAGCTACATCCAAGTTCTTAAAATACTAGTAAAATATCTGAAAGGATGAATAGACAGACAAGAGATTATTCTGAGATAATCTCATGAGGAGATGGCCAAGCAAAGGACTGGACTAAGACACTACTCATCTGTATGATACATTCTGTGCTCATGATTACGGTTAGTCAAAACTCCAACTACTGAATACAGCACACAGTTCCCAGAGAGAAAGACATGAAACTGGTGAATATAATATTTATAGCTCAGCCACTAGCCAAAATGCTTTAAAATGTCAGAATACCAAGAAAATACTTTCTAATAATAAAGGGGCTATTCCAAAGAGAAAAAATAAGGAATGATAATAGAAACGTAAAGAGTGGTGGAGAACTGCATGATGAATACATGGTAAGCATATTATTACGGATTTAAAAGGACTGTGCCTGAGAATGAGAACATATGTCGAGAGCACTGAAAACCCTATCTGCAGATCTATTATTTTAATAATGTGATGGAAACATCAATTACTTTCTTGTGAAGTCATCAGACTATAATCAACATCCATATAAGGGGAAACAGGTGGGAGTTCTTAACTTGGGATTCATCCTGGCTGGTACTGAGGGGTCTGTGTGAAATGCTGGGCATATCAGTGAGTGCACTGGGAAGAGGTATTCATAGCTTTTTCTCAAAAGGTCCTCAGACCCCCAAAAGTCAGGCACCATTGTTTTAAAAGCATGCCATTTCTCATGTACAAACCTGTAACTAGATCTTACATAATATACACAAGTTTGAAATTTAGAAAGGTATTTTATTTTTTCTACAATACTCATAAGAATATTTTAGAAAAATGGGAAATTGGACCTATCTAATTAAAGAAAACCTCATCCGCAGAATGGACGCTGGTGGAAGTCCAACATAATAAATGCTTCAGGAGAGATGTGCTGTGAAAGCAGACTTCCAAATTACCTAAAAGAGAAAGTTTAGATTATTCTGAAAGATTCCCTTTCCTGGGATTAAAGAGTGGGTAGACATTGCTTTATCAGGCCTTCTTT
The DNA here is from genome assembly GCF_023851605.1 of Tamandua tetradactyla. Taxonomy (NCBI): domain Eukaryota; kingdom Metazoa; phylum Chordata; class Mammalia; order Pilosa; family Myrmecophagidae; genus Tamandua; species Tamandua tetradactyla. Next base: position 113,677,594 of record NC_135335.1, on the reverse strand, counting down.
ATCTGGACAGATGCATATCCTATTTCTCCCTTCTTTTTACCCCCTTTTTAGTAAAAGATGGAAGCACCAGGATGTGACGATAAAATCCTGAAAAAAATGAGAACAATTTTTCAGCAAAGGTGGTGGTGGTATATTGGAGATCCGTGGGTACATTTTGGTTATTACAATGAGCAGGGGCTACTTTGGCTATCACAATGACTGGGGGTTAAGGATGCTGGATGCCCAGGAATCCCCCATGCAGCAGGCACCAAAAACCTTGTCCATACCCTGCATGTCTTTCCTGTGTCTGGACGAACCGTCACACCAACAACAGAAAAACACAAACAACAGTTATAACTAGGTGAGCCTGGAAACTAACTCCATTGTACATATTTTTGCAAAGTATATATTTTGTTACACAATTTTAATTTCCAAGACTATAACTACTGGGCTGTAATGTATAAATTAAAGTCAGATTGCACTTTTTAAAAAATGCTTCCTATGAGATAGTCACCATTTTGGAAAATCATGTTGCTGTCAGCAATACCATTCTTGATTTGAGCTGACAACACAAACACTTGCATCGGTCTGCAGCTACCGCTCCTCGTTCAGTTATGGACATATAGTACAAACCCCCGAGTACTTCATTATGTCTCACTGTATAGTTGTGCCCCAGCACTTCCTTATGAAAAACATTTCTTTCTTTTCTGTTCAGGTAGAAAACTATAGATTTTTTAAACATTCTCTGTATGAAAAAAGTATATTAAAGAAAATTGGCAAAATCCAAATAAAGAATGGAGTATATAGTTAGGAATACTGCACCAATGCTGTTTTCTTAATTGTAACAGATCTATCCTGTAAGATGCTAACAACAGGGGAAACTGGGTGAATGGTATACAGGCAATCTCTGTACCATACTTGCAACTTTTCTGTAAATCTACAACTATTTTAAGATAAAAAGTTATTTAAAAAGTTTACCTTTAGAGACTCATAGAGATTTCAAATTTGGAAAACTGTCCCTTTATTTCTGTTAATATCAATATATTCCAACTATTAGGTTGAACTCCTGAACTACATGCTTTCATATGTCAAAAAATGGTGAAATATCAGCAAGCTCATGTGGTTCAATCTAAATTACTTTGGGCCTAAACTTACTGGACTACGTCACAAGTTGAGAATAAACATACTTTCCATTTGCAGAGATAGAAAAATCAGTTAACAATCACTCCTTCCTGCTACTCCTGGCAAATTCTCTATATGGTAAGGTTATATTATCTATGATTTTAAATGGAGGCTAATAAAGGGAGGTGTTAAAAATATTTATCATAAAAAAAAGAGTATATTTGCACTCTAAGGTTCTTAAGAGCATTATTCACAATAGCCAAAAGGTGGACGCAACCCATGTATCCATCAGCGGATGAATGGATGAACAAAGTATGGCACATACATACAATGGCATATATTATGGAGCTGTCAAAAGGAATGAAGTTCTGATAAATGCTACAACATGGATGAACCTTGTAGACATGTTGAGATAAGCCAGATACAAAGGGATGGATATTGTATGATCTTATTTATATGAAATAAATAGGATACATATATATATTCATGGAGTCAGAAATGAGAATGCAGGTTTCCAGAGGCAGGGGTAGGAATGAGGCATGGCAGTTAATGCTTAATTACTACAGAGTTTCCATTTGCAGTGACAGAAAGTTTTGGTAATGCACGGTGGTGATGGCAGCACAACATTGTGACTACAACTAACCCACTGAATTGTACACCTGAGAATGCTTAAAACAGGAAATTTTATGTTGGATATGTTACCAGAATAAAAATGTTTAAAAAAACCCATAGAACGGCACAACACAAGGAGTGATCCCTAATGGAAACAATGGACTTTAGCTAATAACATAATTATGATTTTGGCTCATCAGTTCTAGCAAACGTGAAACACTAGTGCAAAATGTTAACAGGGATAACTGCATGTGCTTGGGGGCATAAATGAGAACTCTGTAGTGTCTGCAGGATTTTACTGTAATCATGTACTCCTACAACTGCTCTAAAAAATAAATTTAAAAAGTAATATATTGTAAGAAATAAAAAGAAATAAATAGTCTGAGTGGGTTGAAAACCACTGAACTAAAGAGAAAAAAGCATCATATCTCAATTTATCTCTGAAGCTCATACCAAATTCCTGTGGAGAAGAAAATTATCAAAAGGAAAAATCATAACACTTATAATCTTTCCTTAATGATAACCTTTTTTCATTTTTCATATACTGGTATTTGACGAAACTCTTTCCTCAGTGGATTAGCCAACTCAGAGTCAAAACACGTTGTGCAAGCGGACATGGCGAGAGAGATTTATGCTTCTGTAGAAGGCCCACGGAGTTCTGAGCCATGTCCAACTTCTGAAAACACACATTAACTGGAGAAACTTGACAGCAGTGAAAAAAAATATTCTGGAAAAGCAAGAGGAAACTGGTGGGTTTACTATCAAAAATCACTCACCTGTGCACAAATCTGATGCATGACATGCCCGAACTCGTGGAAGTAAGTTCTCACCTCATCGTGCCTGAGGAGAGAGGGGCGACCTGCCACAGGCTGGGAGAAGTTCACCACAAGGGCAGCCACCGACATCATCCGGCTCCCGTCAGGAAGAAGGCAGCCAGGCTGGAGCCCAAAGCAGGCCGCGTGGTTGTATTTTCCCTCCCTAGGAACCAGAAACACACACCGCTTAGACGGGAACACTCTTTCCAGGAACAGCAATGCATGGACTCCGACAGTCACTAAGCCATATTAGACATGAGAAGATGCTTAACACATTTCATCTGCCTTTCAGAAAAGAGGTCAATGTTTTGTTAAAATGGAAAAACTAAACTTAAGCAAACAAACCAAAACCCCAGCACCACTTCCCTCAGGTTATATCCCCAAGGTTTCTTTTGTTGAAAAATCTTAGCGTATAGATAATCCAGTTTGTTTTAATGAGCTCTCTCGCTTTCCTTCTTCAAAGATGGGGGTCAGTTCAGTTTTCCTTAAATCGTGTTGAGACAAATTTGAAATAAAAGATACAGTTTGATTCACCAGGTAGTTTTTTTTCTTAAAATTAGGATCGGAAAAAAACTAAATTCCAGACTATAAGGTTTTTCTTTTTATTCAAGGAGGGAAGTATCAGTTCTCACAATTAAATGAGCTCTTCTTATAAATTATATGGGCCTTTTGGAAACAAGATCCTTTTAATTAGCCTTGGAAAAAGCCAAAAATTATACTATAAAATCTATTCTTGGACAATGTGGTATCAGGGATGGTCTTTCCAAAAGCTATAGACCATTAGGCCTCACATTCTAAGAGTAGGTTTTCTTCTTCTTTCTTTCTTTTTCTTGGAAGACTAACAGTTCATTCAGATCTGGGAGGATTTTTTAGTTTGCTTTGTTTTTATTTGTATGTATTTTTCTGTATCATCTGCCCCTTCATGACTTTCATTACTCTGTGTTTTTTCCTGCTGAAGCTATTCATGTTAAAAAGAAAACTAACCTTCTTCCAGCTTTCTATAAAAACATATAAAACTGGAAAGTGATTGCTCCTATTCTTACAATGACAACAACAGAAACCTGCTGGCCCATCTGCTAATCATAACTTTTCTCAAATCCATCAGAGAACTGAGGTCGAAAGGCAATCAACAAACTGACAATCTAAATAGGCATCTCCCAGGGGAGAGAACAGGCAAGTACTTACTTACCTGGGACTTACTTACCTGGGGAAGATGCTGCCAGACACCTGCAAAAAGAATTTTTAATGAAATCCTAAAGGCTGACAGTGGGCCAGAGAAACAGGGAACACTGGGAAGCTATAAACAAGGGAAATTTCACCACCTATTTGCAGAGCCCTCTCTGTACACAAACAGAAACTGGAGGCAGGGCAAGTGCCCCGAGAAAGCATTAGCTCTGGTGCAGACCTAAGGGAAGGGAACAGCCACTGCAATCAACAAAAGAGCACCGACTCGATCCTTTTTATCCCTTTATCCTACAGAACAAATGTCTTAGAGTGCTGGAGGAAAGGAACAGGGGAAAAACCCTCCACCTCTGAAGGAAGGGACAAGAATATGGTCTGGGGTAAGACCCAGAGCACAGTGTGAGGCAGGATCAGTGGGGAGGACCCACTCATGAGACCCAGGCAGCAGAGGCTGAGCATGATGGAAGCTTCCCTTCCCCAATAAGCAGCGAGGAACAGACGACCGCAGGCTGTGGCTGGGTGACCAGGAAGAGCTTCGAGAGAGACATGCTCTGAAGAAGAGCACACAGGGAAGACAGAAAGCTGAGGATTGAACAGACAGAGAAAAACTCTCTGGCAAACCAGTTCCAACTCTTAACACAAGGTAAAAATACAGGAATTTGAATCTTGGGGTACACTGAGAGTAACCATGGTGACAATAAATCCCAAACCCAGCTGAAACAGATTAAATCAACCTCCCACATTAAAGGCCTAGCAGAAGTAAAAGTGTGTCCATTTCCACGCACAAATCAATTTGATTCAGTTTTTACTAGCCTAGCCAAGAGTTTGGCTTTTAAAGAAAATTGTGAAGCAGGGGGGTGGGGTGGAAAGAACACACGGTCAAAAAGCAAAATAAACTAAAGAACCAGACTCAGATATTTCAAAGACCTTCGAGATATTGAAGTTTTAAAAGTAACTGAGGGCAGGCTGTGGTGGCTCAGCAGGCAGAGTTCTTGCCTGCCATGCCAGAGACCCGGGTTTGATTCCTGGTGCCTGCCCATGCAAAAAAAAAGTAACTATGAGTAATACGTTAATAAATCGAGTGAAAAACATGGACCTATACATGGGCCGATAGTATCTCTGAGCAAGACTGAGGGAAGTAGCCATAGGTTTAACAGTACTGCTATTCAGATTCCCTGACATTTTTGGGGATGAATTTTAAATTGAATAAATGCAGTGAACTAACTAAATGATGAAAATGACTGCAGCTAAGATTTATCAAGTACTTGCAATGTGCTGGGTATTTTCTAAATGCTTTGCACGTGATTAATCAATTGAATCCTTACAATAACCCTATGAAGCAAATACCCTTAGTTTTCTCAGTGTCTAGGGCCCAGAACAGAGGCAAAGAATTTGAGGCCTAGAAAAATGAAGGAACCTGCTAAGCAAATGACGGCACTCCTACACTGAGAACCAAACATGAGAAATATGGGAGAGAAGACTCTTAAACTGGGTAGGAGTTGAATCCCTAAGGTCCCTGCCAACAAAATGGTACTCAGTACCTTGGATAGAGGTCCAGGTAGAACTGTCCCAGCACTTCTCCTGTAGCTTTATCCTTCACAGTGTACAGCGTGACACTTTTATTCCAAACATGAGCATCTGCTACTTGCTCAAAGGAGAGTCCTAACAACTCCTGGTAGATGTCTAGCAAACCTTCAGTGACCACTTCAATGGGGAAATATTCCTTGAGGACTTCTTGGTCGACAGAGTACTTGAGTTCCTCCGTTTTCGTCATGTAGTAATGTAGATCCCAGGCATTGATTTTCGCATCATATTCAAAACCTTTCTCTTCACATTCCTTTTTCTTCAAATCCAAAATAAACTCTCGTTCTGCCTCACCCAGGGGCTTTAATTTCTGGCTTAAATCATCTGTGGGGAGAGTGGAAAAAGTTAGTGATCTCATGTTCTCGGTGGGAACAGATTGACACATACCACCAGTATTTTAGCATGGTGCCTCCTTCTTTGTAGTGTTCAATAAAGGTAAACAGGAAAGCAGACAGGTAGGAAAGAAGTAAGAAAGGAAGCAGGAAAGGAAAAGGGGAAGGAACTGGGCTCTACTAAGCAGTCCTGCTGTTTCCTTCTGGGTGATTTATGTTATGGCTCCACCTCCCTTTTCCTTTCTGCATCACCAAACCCTGCTGCTACCTCCTAACAGAATTAATACAGCTGAAGTGGATCTCAGAGCAGTCACAGGGCTGTTGTGATTCAGGGAACAAAAGCATTAGGGAAACTAAACACATATGCTTGATTATTCTTCAGTGGGGCTAAGGACCTCAGACAGCCAGGGGCAGCAAATGAGATGTGACCTCTGCTCAGTGTTATCTTAAAAGCGCTCCATGTACTCAACAGCCACGCAGAGCGGCGCTATTCCACTCTCCTCAAGAGGGTCTGTCTGGACACAGCAATTCCAGTTCTTAGATGGAGAAACTTCCAAGTACCACAATTTGCATAGTGGTTTATTTTTGTGACTACTTCACTGTATTTGGTTAGGCGAATAGGCTCTTATTGTAGAATTACTCCGTATAACTTGTTAGATATGTAAGATGAAAACTGCTTGGCTCTGTAAGGGATGTGGCTGTGCAGGAGGCAAACCCCACTGTGTGAGCTGCAGGCGGCAGCCTGAGGGATGCTGTGACGGGGCAGCTCATGGAAGACACGAAGAGATACAATTCTGATTAGACTGTGAGAAAATACATGAAAACAGGTATTATAAAAACAACTCTGATGGAAAATGCCAATTTTAAATGACAGGAAATGCTACTTTAAAGAAATTAAAGAAATAAAGTTCATCAGGTGAGTTACTAAGGAAAAATTTCAGTGTATGCAGCCACCACCAAAGAAAACAGTCTCATCACACACTCAGTGTCATTCTATTTGCATTCTCTGTATCAGACTGTTTTTGTGTTTGCCTGTTAACATCTCTATTGTTCCCACAGCTCAAAAATTTCATTGAGGAATGGAGCCTTGTCTTATTCCTTTCTGTAGTCTTATTCAATATACTGCCGAATACAAGGTAATTATTTAATAAACATCTTGCAAATTCATAAATGAATTATATGGTAATAAATAGCTACCATTTATGGAACACCTGCTGTATGTCAAATACTACGCCAGCATGTACATCGGTGGATTAGTGTATGATCATCGAGAACTCAGAGGTGTCAACTCTGGGTGAAAGCTGATTTTAGCCTACCATTAGTTATTAAGATTAAATGGCCATCAAAGTAACAGACCAAATATTTTGCTTAGTTATTGAAAGTGAATAATTTGACTGGGGCAAGTAAAGTTTTAAAAAAAAAAGTCATGCTCTGGACAACTCTGATTAGAGCTAATGATAACAAAAGGTAGAATCTTTACCATGGCTAAGTGATTCAACCATTTTTACTAAGAGGAGGGAGAAAAGAGAATGACTATTAGAATCAATAGCCAAGATTGATTGAGAGAGAGGTGGGAAAGAGTGACTAAAAGTCATGGGCATAAGAAATATGATTTTTAAAAGACTGCCATGAACTCTTTTTCTCTCTAAGCACACTCGGGAAGTGAACTTACTGCCAACCCCCTACATGGAGCATCACTCCCAGGGGTGTAAATCTTCCTGGCAACGTGGGACAAAACTCCAGGGATGAGTCTGGACCTGGTATCACGGGAATGAGAAAGACTTCTTGACCAAAAGGGGGAAGACAGAAATGAGACAAAATAAAGTTTCAGTGGCTGAGAGATTTCAGAGTTAAGAGATTATCCTGGAGGCTATTCTTAACCATTGAATAGATAGCTCCTATTTAGTTTATGATGTACTGGAATGGCTAGAGGGAAATATTTGAAACTACTGAATTGCATTCCAGTAGACTTGACTCTTGAAGATGACTGTATAACTAGATGATATCAACGTTTATGATGTGACTGTGTGAGTGTGACAAACCAGTGGTCGACATTCCCTCTGGAATACTATGGACAGATGAGTAAAAAAAATACAGACAAATAAATAAATAATGGTGGGGGCATAAAGGGTAAAAAAAATTACATAGACTGAATACTAATGGTCAGTGAGAAGGAGGCATAAGGGTTATGGGATGTATGGGCTTTTCTTTTTTGTTTTTATTTCTTTTTCTGGAGTGATGCAAATGTTCTAAAAATGATTATGGTGATGAATATACAACTGTGTGATAATACTGGGAGCAATTTTATTTTTTATTTTTTAAAAGATGTATTGACCTCACGGCTTCTGCTTGGAGAACACGTGCAAGGCTGCCTAACTACTCCCTGATCTGCCTGGAGTCAGGGTCATGTTCTCACTGACGAGTCTTCTATGTCAGAGCCTGGTGACAGCTCATCTCTGACCCTTCAATCTAGCATCTGTCTCTATAGTTAGATATAGAGATTTTTAAAATTAAAAAAAAAATGACAAGAAAGAAACATGAACATTTTTAACAAATGATCATTCCGTTCTACATATATAATCAGTAATTCAAAACATCATCACATAGTTGTATATTCATCATCATGATCATTTCTTAGAATATTTGCATCAATTCAGAAAAAGAAATAAAAAGAAAACAGAAAAAAATTCATACACATCATACCCTCCACTCCTCCCTTTCATTGATCACTAGCATTTCAATCTAAGTTTATTTTAACATTTGTTCCTCCTATTATTTATTTTTATTCATATGTTCTACTCATCTGTTGATAAGGTAGATAGAAGGAGCATCAGATACAAGGTTTTCACAATCACAAAGTCACATTGTGAAATCTATGTCATTATACAATCATCTTCAAGAAACATGGGTACTGGAACAGAACTCCACATTTTCAGGCAGTTCACTCCAGCCTCTCCACTACATCTTGACTAACAAGGTGATATCTATTTAATGTATACGAATAACCTCCAGGATAACTTCTCGACTCTGTTTGGAATTTCTCAGTCAGTGACACTTTATTTCGTCTTGTTTTGGTCAAGAAGGTTTTCTCAATCCCTTGATGCTGAGTCCCAGCTCATTCTAGGATTTCTGTCTCATGTTGCCAGGAAGGTCCACACCCCTGGGAGTTGTGTCCCATGTAGACAGGGGGAGGGTGGTAAGTTTGCTTGTTGTGTTGGCTGGAGAGAGAGGCCACATCTGAGCAACAAAAGAGGTTCTCTTGAGGGTGACTCTTAGGCCTAATTTTAAGTAGGCTTGACCTATCCTTTGTGGGGTTAAGTTTCATATGAACAAACCCCAAGATTGGGGACTCAGCCTATAGCTCTGGTTGTCCGCACTGCTTGTGAGAATGTCAAGAATTCAACTTGGGGAAGTTGAAATTTCCCCCTTTCTCACCATTCCCTGAAGGGGACTTTGCAAGTACTTTTTTGTTCACTGTTCATTTCACTCTGGGATTTATTGGAGTATCACTCTGGACAAACCAACAAAATCTCATGCCCTACTCAAGGTTCCATGTACTTATGGTGTTCAGCCATTTGATTTTAAACTTGAATGGACTACATGGTGTGTGAAGATATCCCTAGAAAAATACTTTTTAAAAAGACTGCAATAAAAGAAAGATATACAACAAAGACTGAGATGGTATAATCTAGGAATGCCTAGAGTGTATAAAGATATTGATTAAATGTACAAATTTAAAAATGTTTTACATGAGGAAGAACAAAGGAATGTCAATAATGCAGGATGTTGAAAATAGATGGTAATTCATATTTTAAAACTTTAACTTATGTGTGAGACTAAAGCAAAAAATGTTTATTTGGTACAAAATTTATATTTTGACTAGTGCATTTCCTAATATAACTTATGTGGACAGCTTAATTTAACACCATAATACTTGGAACCTTGAGTAGGGCATGAAATTTTGTATGTTTGTCCAGAGTGATGCTCTGATAAATCCCAGATGTTTCAAACAGTGAATAAAAATGTATTTGCAGGGGATGAGTCAAGATGGCGGCTTAGCAAGGTGTGGGATTTAGTTTGTCCTTCAGAACAGCTAAATAACCAGAAACAGTACAGAACAGCTCCTGGTGCCACGTCAGTGAACGGACACACAGCGTACCCCAGCTGGACCAGCTGTGAGCCCTTCTAGAACCGTGAGTTCCACAAGCCGCAGCAGCTGGCGCCCCTCCCCCACAGGATGCTTCCCAGAGGGGAAAAGAAAAGAGACTTTACCAGTAGCAGGGGCTGAGTGCAACTAAGCTTCAAGTGTGGAATTAATTAACAAATTCTGATTACTAAAAATAGGTCCCCAACTCAGGGGAAGCTGGTCAAAGCAGAGGTAGCTGAATTTTGCCCCAGCACTAAGGGGGCAGGGTGATGGGAAGAAACAGAGGTTTCTATGGTTGTGTTTCTATGGAGGCTCGGCTGCCTTTGGATACAGCAGCAGAGATTCTCAGGCTGCAAACGCCCCAGGCATAGGCAGAAACAAGCTCATTTGAGGGCTTGTCTGGAGCCTGTGCCTTCCCCAGGGGAGGGGTGAGGCCCAACTCAGGGGGAACCCCTCCCTTAAGGAATTCAGACCCCAGGGCATGGTAATTTGAAGCCTAAAACCAGCCTACAACCACTCCTCTGTCTCCACCATGCCCCAGCAGGGAGAGTCTGTCAAAGTTAAAGGTACCGCATCATCTTATGCTGGTGGGACCTGCAGTCAGACAAGCGCCACATACTGGGCAGGATAAGAAAAACAGAGCCCAGAGACTTCACCCTCAGGGAAAACCGACGCAGGTGACTCTTTCCTCCTGACAGGAGGCCAGTTTGGTCTGGGAAAATCTGGCTGGGGCCTGTAATACCTATGTAGACCCTCCTAAGGGTGGCGGAGAAAGGCACGATACAGGCAGGGCAAGAAACAAGAAAACAAGAACTGAAAAATTCTCCTCTGTTAAACAAAACCTAAGCTAGAGGTCCAGAAAAACCTGAACTGAATGTCAAAGGACAGACAACAAATTCATCCATCAAGAAAACCCTAGGTAAAAGAAGTGAAAACAAATCTCCAGAATAAACTAATTAAGGTAATTAAATGCCTAGATGCCAGCAAAAAATAACAAATCACACTAGGAAAACTGAAGATATGGCCTAGTCAAAGGAACAAACGAACAATTCAAATGAGATACAGGAGGTGAAACAATTAATTCAGAATGTATGAACAGACCTGGAAAACCTCATCAAAAATCAAATCAACGAATTAAGGGAGGAAATAAAGAAGGCAAGAAGTGAACAAAAAGAAGAAATGGAAAGTCTGAAAAAGCAAATCACAGAACTTATGGGAATGAAAGGCACAGTAGAAGAGATGAAAAAGAAAATGGAAATCTACAATGTTAGATTTCGAGAGGCAGAAGATATGATTAGTGAACTGGAGGATGGAACATCTGAAATTCAACAAGAAAAAGAAAATATATAGGAAAAAATGGAAAAATATGAGCAGGGACTAAGGGAACTGAATGACAATATGAATCACACGAATATGCGTGTTGTGGGTGTCCCAGAAGGAGAAGAGAAGGGAAAAGGAGGAGAAAAACTAATGGAGGAAATTATCACTGAAAATTTCCCAACTCTTTGGAAAGACTTAAAATTAAAGATCCAAGAAGTGCAGTGTACCCCAAAGAGAACAGATCCAAATAGAAGTACTCCAAGACACTTACTAATCAGAATGTCAGATGTCAAAGAGAAAGAGAGAATCTTGAAAGCAGCAAGAGAAAAACAATCTATTACATACAAGGGAAGCCCAATAAGACTATGTGTAGATTTCTCAGCAGAAAATGAAAACACAACATACCAAAACTTACGGGATGCAGCAAAGGCAATGCTAAGAGGGAAATTTATTGCCCTAAATGCCTATATCAAAGAAGAAAGGGCAAAAATTGAGGAATTAACTGTCCACTTGGAAGAAGCAGAGAAAGAACAGCAAACTAACCACAACGCAAGGAAAAGGAAAGAAAGAATGAAGATTAGAGCAGAAATAAATGAAATTGAGAACATGGAAAAAATTGAGAAAATCAACAAAACCAGAAGCTGGTTCTAAGAGAAAATCAATAAGATTGATGGACCCTTAGCAACACTGACAAAAAGAAGAAGAGAGAGGTTGCAAATAAAGAAGATAGAAAATGGAAGAGGAGACATAACCACTGACCCCACAGAAATAAAGGAAGTAATGACAGGATACTATGAACAACTTTATGCTAATAAACAAGACAACGTAGATGCAATGGACAACTTCCTAGAAAGGCATGAACAACCAACTTTGAATCGAGAAGAAATAGACGACTTCAACAAACCAATCACAAGTAAAGAAATTAAATCAGTCATTAAGAAGCTCCCCAGAAAGAAAAATCCAGGACAAGATGGCTTCACATGTGAATTCTAGCAAACATTCCAAAAAGATTAGTACCAATCATGTTCAAACTCTTCAAAAAAATTGAAGAGGAGGAAAAGCTACCTACCTCATTCTACGAAGCCAACATCACCCTTATATCAAAGCCAGATAAAGACATTACAAAAAAAGAAACTACAGACCAATCTCTCTAATAAATACAGATGCAAAAATCCTCAACAAAATTCTAGCAAATTGAATCCAGCAACACATTAAAAGAATTATACATCATGACCAAGTAGGATTCATCCTAGGTATGCAAGGATGGCTCAACATAAGAAAATCGATTAATGTAATATACCATATCAACAAATCAAAGCAAAAAAGCACATGGTCATCTCGATTGATGCAGAAAACGCATCTGACAAAATTCAACATCCTTTCCCGTTGAAAACACTTTAAAGGATAGGAATAGAAGGGAAATTCCTCAAAATGATAAAGGGAACATATGAAAAACCCACAGCTAACATCATCTTCAATGGGGAAAAACTGAAAACTGTCCCCCTAAGATCAGGAACAAGACAAGGATGTCCACTCTCACCACTGTTATACAAGATTGTGTCGGAAGTTCTAGCCAGAGCAATTAGACAAGAAAAAGAAATACAAGGAATCAAAATTGGAAAGGAAGAAGTAAAACTCACTGTTTGCAGATGATATGATACTATATGTCGAAAACCCTGAAAAATCCACTGCAAAACTACTAGAGCTAATAAATGAGCAGAACAAAATGGCAGGTTACAAAATCAACACTCAAAAATCTGCAGTGGTTCTATACACTAGTAATGAAAAATCTGAGGGGGAAATCAAGACACGAATTCCGTTTATAATTGCAAGCAAATGAATAAAATATTTAGGAATAAATTTAACTAAAGAGACAAAAGACCATACAAAGAAAACTACAAGAAATTGTTAAAAGAAATCAGAGCAGACCTAAATAGATGGAAGGGCACATCGTGTTCATGGATTGGAAGACTAAATATAGTTAAGATGTCAATTCTACCTAAACTGATTTACAGATTCAATGCAATACCAATTAAAACCCCCAAAACTTTCTTTTCAGAAATAGAAAAACCAATAACCAAATTTATCTGGAAGGGCAGGGTGCCCTGAATAGCTAAAAGGATCCTGAAAAAAAAAAAAAAGAAATTGGAGGTCTCACACTGCCTGACTTTAAGGCATATTATGAAACTACAGTGGTCAAAACAGCATGGTATTGGCATAAAGACAGATATACTGACCAATGGAATACAATAGAGTGTTCAGATATAGACCCTCTCATCTATGGACAACTGATCTTTGATGGGGCAGTCAAGCCAACTCACCTGGGACAGAACAGTCTCTTCAATAAATGGTGCCTAGAGAACTGGATATTCATATGCAAAAGAATGAAAGAGGACCCATATCTCACACCCTATACAAAAATTAACTCAAAATGGATCAAAGATCTAAACATTAGATCTAAGACCATAAAACAGAAGAAAATGTAGGGAAATATCTTATAAATCTTATACTAGGAGGCGGTTTCCTAGACCTTACACCCAAAGCAAGAGCATTCAATAAATAAATAAATGGGAACTCCTCAAAATTAGACACTTTTGCACATCAAAGAACTTCATCAAGAAAGTAAAAAGACAGCCTACACAATGGGAAACAATATTCAGAAACAATATATCAGCTAAAGGTCTAGTATCCAGAGTTTATGAAGAGATTGTTCAACTCAACAACAAAAAGACAGCCAATCCAATTATAAAATGGGAAAAAGACTTGAACAGACACTTCTCAGAAGAGGAAATACAAATGGCCAAAAGGCACATGAAGAGATGCTCAACTTCCGTGGCCATTAGAGAAATGCAAATCAAAACCACAATGAGATATCATCTCACACCCACCAGAATGGCCATTATCGATAAAACAGAAAATGACAAGTACTGGAGAGGATGTGGAGAAAGAGGCACACTTATCTACTGTTGGTGGGAATGTCAAATGGTAAACTGCTGTGGAAGGCAATTTGGCGGTTCCTCAAAAAGCTGAATATAGAATTGCCATATGACCCAGCAATACCATTGTTAGGTATCTACTCAAGAGGACATGAGGGCAAGGACACAAACAGACATTTGCACACCAATGTTTATGGCAGCATTATTTACAATTGCAAAGAGATGGAAACAGCCAAAACGTCCATCAACAGACAAGTGGCTAAACAAACTGTGGTATATACACACAATGGAATATTATGCAGCCATAAGACAGAATAAAGTATGAAGTATGTAACAACATGGATGGACCTTAAGGACATTATGCTGAGTGAGATTAGTCAGAAATAAAAGGACAAATACTTTATGGTCTCACTGATAAGAACTGATATTAGTGAATAAACTTGGAGAATTTCATTGGTAACAGAGACCATCAGGAGATAGAAATAGGCTAAGATATTGGGTAACTGGAGCTGAAGGGATACAGATTGTGCAACAGGACTGAATGTAAAAACTCAGAAATGGACAGCACAATGCTACCTAAATGTAATACAATTATGTTAAAACACTGAATGAAGCTGAATGTGAGAATGATAGAGGGAGGAGGGCTGGGGGCACAAATGAAATCAGAAAGAAAGATAGACGCTAAAGACTGAGATGGTATAATCTAGGAACGCCTAGAGAGCATAATGATAGTGTCTAAATGTACAAATTTTAAAAATGCTTTTGCATGAGGCAGAACAAAGGAATGTCATTACTGCAGGTTGCAGAAAATAGATGGTAATGAATATTTTAAAATTTTACCTTATATGTGAGACTAAAGCAAAAAACATTTATTTGGTACAAAATTTATATTTTGACTAGTGCATTTCTTAATGTAACTTATGTAGACAGCTTAATTGATCACCATAAGTACATAGAACCTTGAGTAGGATGTGAGATTTTGTTGATTTGTCCAGAGTGATGCCCCAATAAATCCCAGAATGATTTGAACAGTGAATTAAAAAGTATCTGCAAAGTCCCCTTTGGGGAATGGTGAGAAAGGGGGAAAATTCAACTTCCCCAAGTTGAATTCTTGATATTCTCACAAGTAGTGCAGACAACCAAAGCTATAGGCTGAGTCCCCAATCTTGGGGTTTGTTCATATGAAACTTAACCCCACAAAGGATAGGTCAAGCCTACTTAAAATTAGGCCTAAAAGTCACGCCTAAGAGAGCCTCTTTTGTTGCTCAGATGTGGTTTCTCTCTCCAGCCAACACAACAAGCAAACTCACCACCCTCCCTGTCTACATGGGACATGAACCCCAGGGGTGAGGACCTTCCTGGCATGTGGGACAGAAATCCTAGAATAAGCTGAGATTCAGCATCAAGGGATTGAGAAAACCCCTAGAATGAGGTGAGACTCAGCATCAGGGGATTGAGAAAACCTACTCGGCCAAAAGGGGGGAAGAGTGAAATGAGACAAAATAAAGTGTCAATGGCTGAGAGATTCCAAACAGAGTTGAGAGGTTATCCTGGAGGTTATTCGTGCACAGTAAATAGATATCACTGTTAGTCAAGATGTAATGGAGAGGCTGGAGGGAACTGCCTGAAAATGTAGAGCTGTGTTCCAGTAGCCATGTTTCTTGAAAATGATTGTATAATAATATAGCTTTCACAATGTGACTGTGTTTGTGAAAACTTTGTGTCTAATGCTCCTTTTATCTACCTTATCCAGAGACGAGTAAAACATATGGAATAAAGATGAATAATAGGGGGAACAAATGTTAAAATAAATTTAGATTGAAATGTTGGTGATTGGTGAGGGGGAAGGGTGGGGGATGTGTTATGTATGAATTTTTTCTGTTTTCTTTTTATTTCTTTTTCTGAATAGATGCAAATGTTCCAAGAAATGATCATGATGATGAATATGCAACTATGTGATGATATTGTGAATTACTGATTATATATATATATATATATATAACTGAATGATCAAAAGTTAAGAATGTTTGCGTCTGGTGTTTTTTGGTATTTTAAAAAAATTAAAAAATTAAAAAAAAAAAAAGTATTTGGAACGTTCCCGTGGGAGAATGGTGAGAAAGGGGGAAACATTCAACTTCCCCGAGTGGAGAATTCTTGATATTCTCACAGGTAGCGGGGACAGCCAAAGCAATAGCCTGAGCTCCCAACCTTGGGGTTTGTTCATAAGAAGCTTAACCCTGCAAAGGATAGGCTAAGCCTACTTAAAGTTAGGCCTATGAGTTACCCCTCAGAGAACCTCTTCTGTTGCTCAGATGTGGCCCCTCTCTCTCAGCCAACACGAGAAGCAAAGTCACTGCCCTTCCCCTCTCTATGTGGGACATGACTCCCAGGGGTGTGGACCTTCCTGGCAACGTGGGACAGAAATCCTAGAATGAGCTGGGATTCAACAGTAAGGGACTGAGAAAACTTTCTCGACCAAAAGGGGGAAGAGTGAAATGAGATGAAGTGTCAATGGCTGAGAGATTTCAGAGTTGAGAGGTTATCCTGGAGGTTATTCGTATACATTAAATAGATATCACCTGTTTAGTGAAGGTGTAATGGAGAGGCTGAAGGAAACTGCCTGAAAATGTAGAGCTGTGTTCCAGTAGCCAAGTTTCTTGAAGATGATTGTATAACGACATACGTTTCACAATGTGACTGTGGTTGTGCCTGAAAACCTTGTGCCTGATGCTCCTTTTATCTACCTTATAGACAGACGAGTAGAGCATATGGGTTAAAAATAAATAAATAATAGAGAGAATAAACGTTAAAATAAATTTAGTAGATTGAAATGCTAGTGATCAATGAAAGGGAGGGGTAAGGGGTATGGTATGTATGAGTTTTCTTGTTTCCTTTTTATTTCTTTTTCTGAATTGATGCAAATGTTCTGAAAAATGATAATGATGATGAATATACAACTACATGATGATTTTGTGAGTTACTGATTATATAACAAGAATGGAATGCTCATATGGTGTGGTAGTTAGATTCAGTTGTCAACTGGGCCAGGTGAAGGCACCTAGCTGTATTGCTGCGGACATAAGCCAATGGCATGTGAAGCTCATCTGTTGGTCATTACATCTGCAGTCGGCTAGGAGGCGTGCCTGCTACAACGAATGATGTTTGACTTAATTGGCTGTTGCTTAAATGAGAGAGTGCAATGTAGCACAGCCCCAGTAGCTCAGCATACCTCATCTCAGCACTAGCAGCTCAGCCCAGGTCTTTGGAGATACAGAAATGAATCACCCTGGGGAAAGTTGCTGGAACCCAGAGGCCTGGAAAGAAGGCCAGCAGAGATCACCCTGTGCCTTCCCACATAAGAAAGAACCTCAGTTGAAAGTTAGCTGCCTTTTCTCTGAAGAACTAATGAAATAAATCACCTTTTATTAAAAGCCAATCTGTCTCTGGTGTGTTGCATCCTGACAGCTAGCAAACTAGAACATATGGTAAGAATGTTTGTGTTTGTATGTGGTTATGTTTCATAAAAAAAAAAAAAAAAAAAGATTATGGTAAAGATTACACAACTATGTCATGATATTGTGAGTCACTGACTGCATACCATGCATGGACTTTAAGTTTGTGATCTGTCAATACAAATATTTTAAAAGTAAAATAAAATAAGACTGCTATAAAAATAATTTTGCATGAACGTGGTAAGAGTCATTAGATTTCAGTTTTGATATATATTACTTTAAATTGCTTTAGTATCTGGAATACGAAATGTTTATTTTCATTTATGGCTATCTGTCAACTTAGACCACGTGAATTCCTTGGCAGCCATACCAGAACTGCCAAACACCTGGCGGCAGTGAATAAAGCCAATGTGCTAATACTTTCTTTAGGATTCTAGACATCTTGTTAGCAATTGGTATAAAACTCCCAAATAAGGTACAAAGTAGAATGAAGCAAGAACTATAACAGCAATACAAACAACAAGCACTCCCTAGAACCAAGTATAGTATCTGGCTTATACTAGGTCATCAGTAAGTTTCCCTTAAGTGGATGTAAAATAGGATGCATGTTAGATTCAGAAGCCCTATGACAAGATGCTATGATGTAGCAAAACAGCTACAGAGAAAAGAAAACAAAAATTATACAACTGGGGTGAGCCATGGTGGCTCACCAGGCAGAGATCTCGCCTGCCATGCTGGAGACCTGGGTTCCTTTCTCAGTGCCTGCTCATGCAAAAAAAAAAAAAAAAAAAAAAAAAAATCATACAATTGATTTAAAAAAGAAAAAGAACTAACCTAGAAATGCTGTTACGCGGCTTGTGCTCTTTGCAGTGTTCATTTCTAGTACAAAGTCAGCATGTGTACTATAACCGAGTAGTTTGGCAACTTTGGCCCGCAACGGAAGTAGCTGCTGCAGAATTATGGTGTTTTCCTAGGAATAAACAACATAAATACTAATAATTAACTGGATCCAAAGCATTAAGAACAGAGTTCTTATATGTATTTTTACGTTGGTTAAAAATTGTCAGATATTTTTAGAAAACACAACTTTACTAAATTATTCTATACCTGTGTTACATCCTTCTTTTTACAGTTTAAAACTTCAATGGAAATTAACACATATACAAATTTAATTTAAAGTAATATTAAGAATTTGTGATTTACACAAAAAAATACAATTAGGAGATTAACAGCAAAGCTCCATCAGTGGAAAAGTCACTGATTCCTGGGCGGGCCACGGTGGCTCAGCAGGTAAGAGTGCTTGCCTGCCGTGCCGGAGGACCTGGGTTGGTTTCTTGGTGCCTGCCCATGTTAAAAAAGAAAAAAAAGAAAAGTCACTGATTCCTATCTAGCACAATACAGGAGCAACTAGATTGTTTTCAGCTATTTGAAGGAACAGATGATATTAAAACATATATTGAGAAATAGATGTATCTCTCTATATTAAATTTAAATATGAATTTTATTCTAAGTTGAACCAGAATGTTACTCTATCAATTTTTATGTAGTTTAACAAATAACATTTACAATCCTCTGTTTAGTAATCCTTTGTACAAATATAAAAATCACAGATATGTGAGAGTTTTTTCAAATTCTATATACTTCTATTTCTTCACAACTTTATATGTAATTACAATTTTCAAACGTTGAATATTCTGTGTGATTTGATATGTCTGTATAAGAAGATATATCAGAGTATATCTACTCTGTACAAGAAGAGTAAGATAAAAAAACATTTAATAAGATTAAATAGATCTGATTTTCAAGAATTGATATCTAGCATTCATGTGCTCTAGCAAAGAGTGCATTTAGGACATTTCTGCAGCACTGAAAAGGTAAAATATTTTTAAACTCAGACTTCAAGTTTTCTCTAATTAAAGTACTTTAACCCCTGGAAATACTTTCAAGTTTTGATTTCTAGATGCAATAGGTGTTTTTTATATATACACATTTTTTCCTTAAATTTTTATAATTTCAAACTATTTGAACAATATAATCAGATTCAGCAAGATATCATCACATAATCCATTTGAAGTCCTTTCTACAGGATTAATGTTGAGATTTCTGGTGCCCCATCTTTAAACCCAGTTTAAGATGATAAACTGCTATGCTTCAGTGGGATTTCCTGTAGGTTTAAGATCATAACCATATAGGAAAGTAGCTGTTATTACAAGGATGGCTCCAAGGAAAAAGACAATATTTGGCACAAAATCTTGTAGCCAAAAAAATAGGATATCAATGTTGATAATATTATGGATAAAGAAATTGCACATCCTTTAAAAATATTATCTGAATATTTTATAACAGTAGCTATCATAAGCCCCCCAAGTGTCGGAAGAACAGCTACTATCCAGGTCAGTTGGCTATACCCCTGAAAAAATCCATTCTTTGATACCAATTCTCTGTCATAAACGTTACACCCATGAATCCAAATATACTCCCCAAGAAACCTAGCTGAATGTTTCTTATCCACGCGGACTGCTTGGTTTCTATTAATAATAATTTTCTCAAAGTAAAGCCCAGCAAAGCCACTTGAAAAACATGCTGAAAGAACTGCCATGAGTCCTACAAAATTGAGAGCCAGCTGTAAGTTCCTTAGAGTCAAGTTCTTGAGACTCTGAGGGCCAGTGAACAAAAGCAACTCCTGTCATCAAAATTACTAGGGAGAAACAAAAAAAATTACTAGGGAGAGCCACTGGTACACACCTAATTTTTCACTAAGCAGAGACACAGAAAATTGTCTGTGAGAATTTTCAGCTTTACGTGACCTGATAAGTAGCTGCATCTAGATCTGACAGTGTCACACAGAATAGATCCCTTCTGGAATAGAAAGTTTAAGTGTTTCCATAGGTTTATTAAGAATTTCATAATGTAGTACTCGATTCAGTGCTCTTGAACTACATTTGTTATCTTTGTAGACTAGTAAAATGCAGGCCATTATCTTGGAAAGTTCAGCAATAACCACAGCATTCTAAGATAAATAACGAGGTCCCCCTTCTTTTAAAGTCCTAGAATAATGCATTGCTAGAACCAAACTGGTAGTCTGAAAGATCAAAATTCCCAGGGAAAGATATTCTCTGTTTCTGGACGTTGTCCTATGTTCATTTGCCGGGAGCAGCTGGGCCGGCTGTGAGCACGGGTCCCCCGGTCCGATCCACCGGCGCCGAGACACCCGCTCCCACTGCAGGCCCATACCAGTGTCGTATACTTTTAAAGGACAGGGTTAGAATGGGGTTGAGAATGCCACAGAAAAGGACTTTATCTCTAGAGGAGAAAAATTTTGTTCTCATTCTAGAAGCCTTTTCCTTTCAGAGGTAGCATATCATCAATTATAATCTCATCACAAAGTCAGATGTCAAAATAGCATAACCTAAGCACTCACTGGTGAGAGCCAAGAATACAAACTAAATTTAAACTATGTTGACAAATACATGCCTAATAATAAAAGAAAAGTAGTGACTGTATTTGATAACTCCTTCCAGTAGCCTCAATAGTGAAGATGGAAAAGTGAAGTGGGAACATTCATATGCAAATGTTTTAAAATTCCATTAGAGAGACTTCAGTGTTTCACTTTCAATAATGGTAGACCAATCAGGCAGATCAATTAAGAAATATAAACCAACTAAACTTAACAGACATCTACGGAACACTCCACCACATATTTTTCTCAAATGTAATATGGAACATCTTCCAGGAGAGACCATAAAACAAGCCTTCACAAATTTAAAGGGACGTTCTCCAACCACAATAGAATTAAATAAGAAAACAACAATGGAAGGAAATTTGGGAAATTCACAAAGAGTGAATGAGTATGTGGAAACTAAACTTCATACTCCTAAATGACCACAGGGTCTGTTGGGGATTGAATTACGTTCCCCAAAGAAGGCATGTCAAGTCCTAACCTCTGGTCTTGTGGCTGTGAATCAATTTGTAAACAGGATCTCTGAAAGATGATATTAGCTAAGGTGTGCCCAAACCGAGTGAGGGTGGGCCTTAATCCAACATGCCTGAAGTCCTTATAAACAAAGGAAAGTGGAAATGAAATGAAACCACAAGAACAGTCAGAAGCTGGGAGTCAACCAGACCCGAAGGGAAAGGAGAAGAAGTTGCCATGTGCGTTGTCCTGTGACGGAAAAGCCACGGAACCCGAAAGCCTGCCAGCCACCCAGAAGGAACCAGCCCCGGGGAGAAGCAAGTCTCCTAGTCTCTGAGACCGCAAGCCAGCAAATCCCCGTAGTTCAGCCAACCCACGTTTCAGCAGCTAGAAAAAATCAGGGTCAAAGAAGAAACCATTAGGGAAAGTAGAAAATACTTTGAGATGCACAAATATAAAAAATACAACATAACCTCTCTCCAGCCAACACGATGAGCAGTCTTACCACCCTCCCCCTCTCTGCATGGGACATGACTCCCAGGGGTGTGGACCTTCCTGGCAACGTGGGACAGAAATCCTGGAATGAGCTGAGACCCAGCATCAAGGGACTGAGAAAAACCCTAGAATGAGCTGAGAATTAACATCAAGGGATTGAGAGAAACTTCCCGACCAAAAGGGGGAAGAGTGAAATGAGACTAAGTGTCAATGGCTGAGAGATTCCAAACAGAGTCAAGAGGTTATCCTGGAGATTATTCTTACACATTAAGTAGATATCACCTTGTTGTTCAAGATGTAGTGGAGAGGCTGGAGGGAACTGCCTGAAAATGTGGAGCTGTGTTCCCGTAGCCATGTTCTTGATGATGATTGAACAATGATATAGCTTTCACAATGAGACTGTGAATGTGAAAACCTTGTGTCTGATGCTCCTTTTAGCTACTATATCAACAGAAGAGTAGAACATATGGAATAAAAATAAATAATAGGGGGAACAAATGTTAAAATAAATTCAGTTTGAAATGCTACTGGTAAATGAAAGCGAGGGGTAAGGGGTATGGTATGTATAACCTTTTTTTTCTCTGTTATCGTTTTATTTCTTTTTCTGTTGTCTTTTTATTTCTTTTTCTATATCAATGCAAATGTACTAAGAAATGATGAATATGCAACTATGTGATGATATTAAGAATTACTGATTCTATATGTAGAATGGAATGATATCTAAATGTTTTGTTTGTTAATTTTTTTAATTAATAAAAAAAGTTTAAAAAAAAATACAACATAAGACTTATAGGATTCAGCCAAAGTAGGGCTCACAAGGAAATTTAAGCAATGAATGCCTACATTAAGAATAAAAAAGATTTCAAATCAATGTTCTACTTTGAGAAACCAGAAAGGAAACCTAAACCCAAAGCAAACAGGAGGAAGAAAATAAAGATTAAAACAGGAATAAATGAAATAGAAAACAAGTTATAAAATCAATGAAACCAAAACTTGACAAACCAAAACTTTAGAAACCTTTATCCTGATGATGAAGAAAAAAAGAGAAAAGACTCTATCAAAACCAGGAATTTAAGAGGGGACACCTCTATTGATTTTACAGAAATAAAAAGGCTTATAACTGAATACTATGAGCAACTTTATGTTGAATTTGAAACTAAACCACTTCCCACAGAAAAAAGCCCTGGCCCAGGTTTCACTAGTGAATTCTATCAAACACAGAAAGAAGAGGAATCACCAATCCTTTAGAAACTCTTTCAAAACATGTACGAGGGAACACTTCCTGACCTATTACACGAGGGCAATGCTACCTTGATGTCAAAGTAAGGAACAGGCATCCCAAGAGAAGAAAACTACAGAACAATTTGCCTTACAAATATAGGTGCAGAAGTGCCCAATTAAGAATACCAGCAAACAGAATTCTGCAACATATAAAATGGATTATGCACCATGACCAAGTGGGATTTTCCCCAGTAATGCAAGGTCAGTGTAATATATGAAAATCAATCAATGTAATACACTGTATTAAGAGAATAAAGGACATTTGAAAAGTTTATAGGATAAAAAACACACGATGGTGTCAAAAGACAAAGAAAAAAAACATTTGACAAAATCCAACACTCCTTCATGATAAAAACAGCCAACAAGATAGGAATAGAAGGCATGTCAGTCAGGGTCCTCCAAACCACCCAATATTTGGGAATTCTCTAGAATGAATTATGACACAAAAAATACAGCAAAGACATAACAATGAAGTATGGATACAAAGCCAGATCATAACGGAAAAAGGCATAGGCACATGTTGGAAAAACCCATGTGCAGGTTTCCTTATGCTCTACCCCCATGGGAGGTTACCAGAAGATAGCCTTCCCCATCAGCGAAAATGGAGCAAAACTTGCATGGTGTTTCTGCCCAGGGAAAACCATGAGAGACACAGTGCCCAAGATTTTTACTGGAGAATGGTCATGTGAGCACCCTCTGCCTGGTATGCACTGAAATTCTAATTCAGAAGTAAAGCAGATATTCTGCACAAACCATATTTTTGCCAAACAGTCCAATATATTTAGTATATTCCTATATGAATATGCTAAAACCCACTGAATTGTTTACTTCAAATGGGTGAATTGTATGGTACATGAATTACATCTCTGTAATGCTACTGCATTAAAAAAGTGGGATTTTTGTAGAAATAACAACCTGATTTAAAAATATATGTAAAAATGCAAAGGGCCTAGAACAGCTAAAACAAATTTAGGCAAAAAGACAGTGTTCTCAACAAATTGTGTTGGAATAACTGGGTATCTCTATCAGGGAAAAATGAACTTTGACCCTTATCTCAAACCACCCACAAAGATCAACCTAAAATAGATTATAGATCTCTATGAGAAAAGCTTAAACTACAAAACTTTGAAAAAAATCAAAGAACAAAATTTTGGTGGTCATGGCACAGGGAAAAGTTTCTTAACAGGATAAAAAAGGATTAATTAAGCATAAAAGGAAAAACTGATGAAAGACAACATTTAAAGAAATTGAGATTACTGATTGAGGGTAAGGAGACTAAAGAGCAGAAAAGAAGGGGAAAGAATATCAAAGAGAAAATTTGTTCCAGGAAAATCCTGTTCTTCCCTCTTCCCAAAGACAGATAAGAAGTAGGCTTTCCCATTAGAAAACAGCCTAGGAGAAAAGGAAGATCTAAGACTCCGGCTCCCATGGACAGCCTGAAGTAGCCACCTGAAGTGGATACTCTGGTGTGGGATATGCACCCACAGTCCATTACAACCAATTGACAGCCAAGAATTGTAAATCCTACAATATTCTACTAAGAAGCTTTCCCTCATTGCATAGAGAAATGAATAAATACATTAACAGAATCACCAAAATGGGCTCTGGACAAGTGGCAAAGAGAAATTATACATAGAATCATCTTTTTGTGACCATGTATACAAACTCACAGAGAAACACTGCTGGAAATCAGTATCATGGGACAGAGGTTTTCTATGATCCTACATTCATCTCCTCTTTTTTTTTTTTTGGATGCATGGGTCAGAAATCAAACCCAGGACTCCAGCATGACCCCTGTTAATTTCTAACTCTTAAAAAATAATGATCAGAGATGGAAGTGCTGGGGTCTACACAGGGACCAAGCTAAGCCATGGAGAAGACCCTACTGACTGTGGAAACCATCTTTGACTTAGGTTGTCAATTTAATTTCATCAGACCTCAATCCTCGGTAGCTGAAAACCAACTTAATGTTGATAAATGGCTTGAGTTATTCTTTACTTAGTGTGCATTAAGTGAGGACTCCTCCCAAAAACAGGTGACATAAGCTTTCCAGTTTTGAATATCTGCAAATATTTCCAGTTGACAGCATCTTTACTTTGTATTTTAACATACAAGATTGACTCTGCTGACCATTATACTCATTGTTTCTGAGAAAACAGGGTTAGAATTTATCATGAAAGATGAAAAGTTTACTCAAAGTTGCTCATTAGGATAACTAAAAACCAGGATCATTTTAAAAGAATCATCTATAAGTAAATTTTGTCTAAAGCAAGATGATAAAATTGAGAGTGTTGATGGACTGTTGACTCTGGACATAATCCATGATGCCCAATGAATGGAGGTAGCTGAAGGATCCACTGACTGAGAAGTAGACTGGCCAACAATGGCATATATACATGATAGTGCACTGTGTGGCTACAAAAAGGAATGAAGTTGTGAGGCATGCGACATTGTGAATGAACCTGTGGGACATTTGGTGAGGCAAAGTAAGCCAGAAACAAAAGACCAAATATTGTGTGGCCCCATTTAGAGAATACTTGGAAGAAAACAGGGTCTTAGACTGTAAACTCTTACAGCAGTCACATGTAGTCCAGAGTGCTAATTAATATTTCTGGATTTTGAGAGGCTGTTCTATATATGTATAAGCTGGTATTCAGAGATAAGAATGAAGCTGATCAGGTCAGGATTAAGGTAACTTGGAATATAGGGGTAAGGAAGACATTGTCTATATTTTAGAATCTCATCTACTCTTTGAGACCAAAGGTAGAAAGGTTTACTTTGTCCAGAACCTAAATTTTCTGTAGCACATACTCTAACTCAACCTGTCTGGATAGATTATTTAAATAGATCACAAACACAGAGAGCCCAGAATAAGAATGGAGACTTTAATCCTGTATAACTTAATGTATGCCTAGATATATCCCAGAGCATATTAAGCAGATAGTCAAAAAGTATTGGCAAAGTCCCTTGAGGGATGGGAGTAAAAATATGGAACTATTAAACTTCTTTTCTTAGCAGCTAGAAATATTAAATTTTCCACTGGGGAAATTCCTGCTACTGTGTCAAACACTAGGGACACCCAATCAATAGCCCAAACTTTTGATCTTGAGGCTTGCTCTTGTGAAGCTTATATATGTAGCGGAGAAGCTTAGCCTGCCAATAGGTATGCGTTAGTGTTACTTCCAGAGGACCTCTTCTGTTGCTCAGATGTGGCCTTTCTCTCTCTAAGTCTAACACTAAAAGTGAAATCATTGCCCTCACCTCTACATTGACATTCAGGGGTGAAAGTCTTCCTGATGGCATGGGAGATGACTCCCAGGGATGAGGCTGGCCCTGGCACCATGGGATCAACAATGCCATCCTGACCAGAAGGGTGAAAAGAAGTGTAACAAATAAGATATTAGTGGCTGATAGAGTTCAAATAGTCAAAAGGCTACTCTGGAGGTCACTCTTATGTAAGCTTCAGTTAGACACTGCTACCTAACCTAGCTTGCCAAACCTCAACCAAAACCATTCCTGCCAATCCTAAAAAACTCCTAGGTCACTATATAAGATTCTAAAAGATTCATGCATTAGGGTAACTTTCCAGAAACCTACAACTTCCAGATGGGTCCCTGGACCAAATAAGTCCTGAAATGCAGAGGTGATGTTCTCTCTAGAACATCAACTAGTTCCATTCCTCTCTCCAATATTATCAACAGCACTTTCAACGTGAAAAAGTTAGAATGGTCACAGCCCAAATACTCCTAAAGAGTGGGAGAAAGATCACTGGTGATGGTGGAGTTATACAGAGAAGGTAGGGTTTAACAAATGAGCATGCTTACTGAATCATTAAATTGATATTTCTTTTAGTCTCCAGTTTCTTGGAGAAGCTAATATATATATATATATCCTTTAGATAAATATATATTTTGGGGGTGCATGGTCTGGGAATTGAACCCCGGTCTCCCGCATGAAAGGCAACCATTCTACCACTGAACCACCTGTGTACCCACAGCAGTTAGAAATAAAACCTAAATTGTGGAATTGTGACCCATACCCAACTCTAAAATCTGTCCTACACCTAACTGTTGCGATGTGCCTTGAAATTTACTGCTTTTTTATAAGAACCATAACTGAGAGGAGGCGGGGTAAGACGGAGGCTTAGTAAGGTGTAGAATTTAGTTTGTCCTCCCGAGCAGCTAGTAAATAGGCAGAAACAGTACAGAACAGCTGCTGGGGCCACGTCAGGGACAAGACATTGGTCTGGACCAGTCTGGACCAGGCAGAACGGCTGCGACCTCACGCAGAAGGATAAGTCCCCCAAGCTGTGGCTGTTGTCACCCTCCCCCATGGGCACAGCAGGCTGGTTCCCCAGGGGAAAGGACACAACTTTACTACCAGCAAGGGCTTAGCTCAACCAAGCTCCAATCATGGAATTAATTAACAAATTCTGACTACTAAAAATAGGCTCCCAGCACAGATAAATTTGGAATAAGCACTAAAGGTACTAGGAGATTTTGACCCTGCAGAGAGGGGGTGGGGCTGATGAGAAAAAGCACATACACACAAAATCCCCCAGAGGCTTTTTGAGTTGGACAGGACAAACTACAGGAAAAGGGCACAGAGAACCTAGAGATACATAGAGTCACAAACCAACTTAAGCTCTTGATTGACAAACCTGAGAAGCAGGGGTCCAGCTCTGAAAGAGCTTTTTTTCTGCTCCTTAACAGCTCATTAGATAGAACTGGAAGCACTCTCAGGCTCCAGCACTGCCCCAGGCAAGGGCAGAATTAAGCTTGTCTGAGAGGCAAAGTAACTAGTCAGGTGAAAGGAGTTAATGCCCTAAAGGGTATGTCTTCCATAATGGAAAGGTGGAGCCCGGCTCAAGTGGAATCCCTCCTTCAAGGAATTCAGGCCCCACGACTGGAAAACTGAAGCAGTTAAAGTCATAGTATTACCTCACTTCTGTCTCAATCACGCTCCGGGCAGGGAGAGTCTGCTGCAGTTAAAGGCACCATATCACTTTATGCTGGTGGGAACTGCAGGCAGACGAGCACCACATGCTGGGCAAGATAAGAAAAACACAGAGTCTAGAGGCTTCCTAGGGAAGTCTGACAATCTGCTGGGTCTCACTGTCAAGGAAAACTGATGCTGGCTACAATCACTTCCCAATGTGAACCTGTCTGGTCCGGGAAAATCTGACTGGGGTCTACAATATCCGAGGAGATCCTCCTCCTCCTCCTCCTCAAAAAAAAGAAGGCTCCATATAGTTAGGGCAAGAAACAGAAAAACTAAAAAATTCAGATCAGTTAAACAGAACCTATGCTGGAGGTCTAGAATAAGTTGAACTGAATGTCAAAGAACAGAGAGAGAACAAAGCCAACCAGCAAGAAAATCCTAGGTAAAGGAGTGAAAACAACCTCCAGAATAAGGAAATCAAATGCCTAGATGCCAAAAAAAAAGGGGTCATCAAAGATATGGTCCAGGCAAAGGAACAAACCAACACTTCAAATGAGATACAGGAGTTGAAATAACTAATTCAGGATATTCAAACAGACTTGGAAAATCATATCAAAAATCAACAAGTTGAGGGAAGATATAAAGACACTGGGCAAAAAAAAGAAGTACTTGGAAGTTTGAAAAAAAAAATCACAGACCTTACAGGAATGAAGGGCACAATAGAAGAGATGAAAAGACAATGGAAACCTAGAATGTTAGATCTGAGGAGGCAGAAGGAAGGATTACTGAACTAGAGGACTGGACATCTGAAATTGGACACATATAAGAAAATAAAGGGAAAAGACTGGAATAATATGAGCAGGGTCTCAGGGAACTGAATGACAACATGAAGCATACAAACATACGTGTTGTGCATGTCCCCAAAGGAGAAGAGAAGGGGAAAGGAGGAGAAAGACTAATAAAGGAAATAATCACTGACAATTTCTTATGAAAGACATAAAATTACAGACCCAAGAACTGCAGCATACTCCAAACAGAATAGATCCAAATAGATATATTCCAAAACACTTACTAATCATATTGTCAAATGTCAAGGACAAAGAGAGGATTTGGAAAACAACAAGGAAAAAGCAATCTATCACACACAAGGGAAGCTGGATAAGATTATGGATAGATTTCTCAGCAGAAACCATGGAGGGGAGAAGGCCATGGTATGATACATTTAAGAGTCTAAAAGAGAAAAACTGCCAACCAAGAATTCTCTATCCAGAAAAACTATCCTTAAAAAATGAGGGGGACTTTTTTCGCAATGTGCTTGCCACCAGAACACAAGTGTTGGGAAAACCATCATTATATTTTAAGCCAGAATGGGAAAGGAAAAGACTCGTATCAATATTGTCATTAATAGACATTTAGATTTGGGCAAGTCCACCACAACTTGCCATCTGATCTACAAATGTGGTGGAATCAACAAAAGAACCACTGAAAAAATTTGAGAAGGGGGCTGCTGAGATGGGAATGGGGTTCTCAGTTATGCCTGGATCTTGGATAAACTAAAAGCTGAACATGAGCGTGGTACCACCATTGATGTCTCCCTGTGGAAATTTGAGGCCAGCAAATATTATGTGACCATTATGGATGCCCCTGGACACAGAGGCTTAATTAAAAACATGATTATAGGCACATCTCAGGCTGAATGTGCTGTCCTGATGGTTGCTGCTGGTGGTGATGAATTTGAAGCTGGTATATCCAAGATTGGGCAGACCCGAGAGCATATCCTTCTGGCCTACACACTGCATGTGAAACAACTAATAGTTGGTGTTAACACAATGGATTCCACCGAACCACCTTACATCAGAAGAGATATGATGAAATCATTAAGGAAGTCAGCACCTACATTAAGAAAACTGGCTACAGCTATGACACAGTAGCATTCGTGCCAATTTCTGGATGGAATGGTGACAGCATGTTGGAGCCAAATGCTAACATGCCTTGGTCCAAGGGATGAAAATTCATTTGTAATGATGGCAATGCCAGTTGAATCATGCTGCTTGAAGTTCCGGATTGCATCCTACCACCTACACATCCAGCTGACAGGCCCTTACGTCTGCCTCTTTTGGATGTCTACAAAATCGGTAGTATCAGTATTGTGCCTATGGGCCGAGTGGAGACTGGTATCAAACCAAGAATGATGGTCAGTTTTGCTCTAGT
The DNA here is from genome assembly GCF_023851605.1 of Tamandua tetradactyla. NCBI lineage: Eukaryota > Metazoa > Chordata > Mammalia > Pilosa > Myrmecophagidae > Tamandua > Tamandua tetradactyla. The sequence goes on along the minus strand of NC_135335.1, from coordinate 113,647,272 downwards.
AAACATTACAACTGAAGTCAAGTCTGTTGAAATGCACCATGAAGCCTTGAGTGAAGCTCTTCCTGGGGACAGTGTGGGCTTAAAGATCAAGAACATGTTTTGTAAAAGATGTTCATCGTGGCAATGTGGCTGGTGACAAGCAAAAATGACCCACCAATGGAAGCAGCTGGCTTCACTGCGCAGGTGATTACCCTAAACCATCCAGGCCAAATCAGTGCTGGCTATGCACCTGTGCTGGACTGTCACACAGCTCACGTTGCTTGCAAGTTTGCTGAGCTGAAGGAGAAGAATGTGCACCATTCTGGCAAGAAGCTGGATGATGGCCCCAAATTCCTAATATTTGGTGATGCTGCCATCTTGATACAGTTCCTGGCAAGCCCACGTGTGTTGAGAGTTTCTCTGACTATCCTCGTCTGGGTCATCTGCTGTTTGTGATATGAGAAAGGCAGTTGTAGTTGTCATCAAGGCAGTGGACAAGAAGGCTGCTGGAGATGGCAAGGTCACCAAGTCTGCCCAGAAAGCTAAATGAATATTACCCATAGCACCTGCCACCCAGGCTTAATCAGTGGTGGAAGAACAGTCTCAGAACTATTTGTCTAAATTGGCCATTTAAGTTTAATAGTGAAAGACTGGTTAATGATAACAATGCATTGTAAAACCTTCAGAAGGAAAGGAATGTTCTGTGGACTATATATATATATATATATATATATATATATATATATATATATATATATTTTTTTTTTTTTTAGTATAACAACTTTTTATTTGACATCTACAAGATTTTGGTTATATTGCAGCTTTTGATCACGTTTATACAATCTCGATTTTTCAATAGTGCAACCTGTGCAAGCAAAAAAAAAGGGAAAAATGTAAACAAAAAGACCAATTGTCCCCTCACTTGTTTATAAACATCTATTATAGGTGAAATAAAACTTACCCATATTATAGATAAGTATCTAGATAAGTTTTGTTGCTAGGGACTATATGTTTTTATGTGGCAGTTATAAGTTCTTAGTTTTTAAATTTTGCATGGGGAGGCACCGGGAATTGAATCCAGGTCTCCGGCATGGCAGGTGAGAACTCTGCCTGCTGAACGACTGTGGCCCCCCCAAGTTATTAGTTTTTAAAATCAGTACTTTTTAAATGGAAACAACAACAATAAAACAAAGTTTAATGAGAAAAAACAAATGAGGGAAAGATTAAAATATTTTCAGACAATGACTGAGAGAATTTGTGACTAAGAGACTGGCTCTGCAAGAAATACTAAAGGGAACACTACAGGCAGATTGGAAAAGGCAGGAGAGAGAGGTCTGGAGAAGAGTACAGAAATAAAGACTACCGATAAAGGTAAAAAGAGAAAAAAAATTAGTTATGACATATAAAATCCAAAAGATAAAATGGTTGAAGTACTGCCTTACAGTAATAACATTAAATGTTAATGGATTAAACTTCCCAACCAAAACACAGACTGACAGAATGGATTAAAAAACAGGATCCATCGATATGCTGTCTACAGGAGACTCATCTTAGACCCAAGGACAAAAATAGCCTGAAAGTGAAAGGTTAGGAAAAGATATTTCATGAAACAACAATCAGAAAAGAGCAGATTTTTTTAATATCTGATGAATCAGACTTCAAATGCAAAACAATTAAAAGAGACAAAGAACAACACTATGTATTAATAAAAGGAACAATTCAACAAGAGAGAACAATCATATTTATTTATGCACCAAGACAGAGTGCTCCTAAGTACATGAGACAAACACTGACAACACTGAAAAGAGATATAGTCATCTCTATCATAATAGTTGGAGACTTCAATTCCCTGCTCTCATCAATGGATAGAACATCTTAACAGAGGATCAATAAAGAAACAAAGTCTGAATAATATAATAAACAAACTAGACTTAACAGACATTTACAGAACATTACACCCCACAATAGGAGGATACACATTTTTCCCAAGTGTTCATGGATCATTCTCAAGGATAAACCCTATGCTGGGTCACAAAGCAAGTCTCAATAAATGTAAAAAGACTGAAATCATGCAAAACACTTTCTTGGATCATATGCAATGAAGTTGGAAATCAATAATAGGCAGAAGGACAGAAAATTCACGAATATATGGAGGCTAAACAATACGCTCTTAAACAACCGGTGGGTCAAGGAAAAAATTACAAAAGAAATCAGTAAATATCTCAAGGCAAATAAAATGAAAACACAACATATCAAAATATATGGGATGCAGCAAAGGCAGTGTTAAGAGGGAAATTTATTGCTTTAAATATCTATTCTAAAAAAGAAGAAAGAGCAAAAATTGAGGAGTTTATCTGTTCACCTGGAAGGACTAGAGAAAGAACAGCAATCTAATTCCAAAGCAAATAAAAGGGAAAAAAATAGTGAAGATTAGAGCAGAGGTAAAAGAAATTGAGAACATGAAAAACCATTGAGAAAATCAACACAACTAGAAGTTGGTTCTCTGAGAAAATTAATAAAATCTCTGGACCCTTAGCTAGGTTGACAAAAAAACAAAAAAACCTCAGAGGATGCAAATAAATAAAATCAGAAATGGAAGAAGAGACATAACCACTGACCCTACAGAAATAAAGGAGGTAATGAGAGGATACTATGAGCAACCATATACTAATAAAGTAGACAATGCAGATCAAATGGACAGCTTCCAGAAAGGCACGAACAACCAACGATGACTCACTGAATCATCAGCAAGAAGCTCCCATAAAGGAAAAGTCTAGGACCAGATGGTTCCACATGTGAATTCTACCAAGCATTCAAGAAAGAATTAGTATCACTCCTGCTCAAACTCTTCTAAATAATTGAAAAGGAGGGAAAGCTACCTAACTCATTCTGCGAAGCCAACATCACCCTCATACCAAAGCCAGACAAAAATATTACAAGAAAAGAAAACTACAGCCCAATCTCTCTAATATTACTATAGATGCAAAAATCCTCAACAAAGTATTTGCAAATTGAATCCAGCAGCACATTAAGTGAATAATAAACCAAGACCAAGTGGGATTTATTCCAAGTATGCAAAGATAGTTCAACATGAGAAAATCAATAAACGTAATACACCATATCAAAAATCAAAGTGGAAAAACCACATGATCATCTTGATTGATGCAGAATAGGAATTTTGTTTGACAAAATTCAACATCCCTTCCTTTTTTTTTTGTGGGAATTGAACCCGGGTCTCCAACTTGGCAGGTGAGAATTCTTGCCACTGAGCCACATTGTACTGCCCTCAACATCCTTTCTTCATGAAAACAGTTCAAAGGATAGGAATAGATGGGAACTTCCTCAACATGATAAAGGGAATATACAAAAAAAACACAACCAACATCATCCCCAGTGAGGAAAGACCGACAGTTTTCTCTCAAAGATCAGGAACAAGACAAGGATGTCACTGTCACCATTGTTATTCAACATCATGCTAGAAGTTCTAGCCAGAGTACTTTGTGCTGGAAGTCTGAGCCAGAGACACTAGAGAAGAAAAGGAAATAAAAGGCATCCAAACAGGAAAGGAAGAAGTAAAACTCTTACTGTTTGCAGATGACATGATACTATATGTCGAAAATCGCCAAAAATTTACAGCAAAGCTAATAAATGAGTACAGCAAAGTGGCAGGGTGATCACCACCCCCAAATCAGTAGTGTGTCTGTACACTAGTAATGAGCAATCTGAGAAGGAAATCAAGAAAACAATACCATTTACAATAGCAACCAAAAGAATAATATATTTAGGAATAAATTTAACTGAGGTACAAGAGATGTACACACAGAAAACTACAAGAAACTAAAAGAAATCATGGAAGACCTAAATAAATGGAAGGACATACAGTGCTCATGGATTGGAAGACTAAATATAGTTAAGATGTCAGTTCTACCTAAATTATTTCATAGATTTAATGCAACACCAATTAAATCCCAACAGCTTAATTTGCAGAAATAGAAAAACCAAAAACCAAATTTATCTGGAAGGGCAGGGTGCCCCAAATAGCTAAAAATATCTTGAGAAAGAAATATGAAGTTGGAGGTCTCATACTATCTGACTTTAAAGCATATTACAAAGCTACAGTGGTCAAAACAGCATGGCACTGGCATAAAGATAAATATACTGACCAATGGAATCTAGGAGAGTGTTCAGAAATAGACCCTCTCATATACGGACAATTGATCTTTGATAAGGCAGTTAAGCCAATCCACTTTGGGACAAAGCAGCCTCTTCAATAAATGGTACTTGGAGAACAGGATATCCACACACAAAAGAATGAAAGAGGATCCATATCTCACACCCTATACAAAATTAACTCAAAATGGATCAAAGACCTAAACATTAGAGCTAAACAATAAAACTTTTAGAAGAAAATGTAGGGAAATATCTCATAAATTAATGAGGTATTTGTAATAGGAGGCAGTTTCCTAAACCTTACACCCAAAGCATGAGCATTGAAAAAAAGAAATAGGTAAATGAGAACTGCTCAAATTAAACCCTTTTGTGCATCAAAGAACTTTATCAAGAAAGTAAAAAGGCAGCCTACACAATGGGAGACAATATTTGGACACCACATATATCAGATAAGGGCTTAGTATCTAGAACATATAAAGAGATTCTTCAACTCCACCAAAAAAGACAAACAACCCAATTAAAAAATGGGCAAAAGACAAGAACAGACATTTCTCAGAAGAGGAAATACAAATGGTGAAAAAGCATATGAAAAGATGCTCAACTTCACTGGCTGTTAGGGAAATTCAAATAAAAAACAAAACAAAACACAATGAGATATCATCTGCTACCCACTAGAATGGCCATGATAAAAAAAAAAACGACAAACAAAAAACAGAAAATGACAAGTGGTGGAGAGGATTTGGAGAAAGAGGCACACTTATCCACTGTTGGTGGGAATGTAAAATGGTACAACCACTCTGGAAGCAGTTTGGTGGTTCCTCAGGAAGCTAAGTATAGAAATGCCATATGATCCAGAAATCCTATTACTTGGTATATATTCAGAGGACCTAAGGGCAAGGGCACAATCAGACATTTGCACACCAATGTTTATGGCAGCATTATTTATGATTGCCGAGAGATGCAAACTGCCCATTAACAGATGAGTGGCTAAACAACTTGGGGAATATACATACGATGGAATTTCATGCAGCTGTAAGACAGAATAAAGTCATGAGGCACATAACAACGTGGATGGACCTTGAGGACATTATGCTGAGTGAAATTAGCCAGAAACAAAAGGACAAATACTGTATGGTCTCACTAGTATGAACTAAATTAATGAATGAACTTTGGGAATTGAAGTCAAGAACATCAGGAGATAGAAAGAGGGTAGAGATTGAGCCACTGGTGCTGAAGGAATACAGATTGTGAAACAGGACTGACTGTAAAAATTCAGAAATGGATAGTATAATACTACCTGATTGTAGCACAATAACATAAACACACTAAATGAAGCTGAATGTGAGAATGATAGAGGGAGAAGGGCTGGGGACACAAATGAAATCAAAAGAAAAAACAGAGGATAAAGACAGACGGTATAATTTAGGAATGCCTAGTTTGGGCCATGAAGTTGATTAAGTGTACAAATAAAGAAACGTTTTTCCAAGAGGGAGAACAAATGAATGTCAGCATTGCAGGGTGCTGAAAATAGATGGTCTTGGGGATGGGGAAGTACAATCAACGGCAAACTAAGGTCTATAGTCAAAAGAAACATTGTAACATGCTTCTACCGAATGTAACAAAGGCATTCTGCCAAAACTAAATGCTGACAGGCGGGGGCAAGGGGGAGGGGCATGGATTCTTTGTGGAAGGAAAGAAAACGTCTTCATACAGATTATGGTGGCGAAGGTATGTCTATACCCTTAGACTGGATTTGTGAAAAAAACTGTTTAGAAATGAACAGAGAGAAACAAGTACTAGAGATAATGTGGAGAAAGAGATGCACACATCCACTGTTGGCAGGGAAACTGAGAGGTGCAGCCCCTGGGAGGGTGGTGTGGTGGGTCCACAGGAGGCGAGGGGTGAGACCACCACGTGAGCCTGAAACCTACTGCTCAGTATGTACCTGGAGGAACTGAGTGTGGCGACCTGAATGGACATCTGCAACTGATGGTTATGGCAGCAGTGTTGGTGATCCGAGATGGATGGAGGTGGCCTAAGGGCGCATGAGGAATGGAAGGGGGCACTATGGTGTATGCATACAATGGACTACTGAGCAGGCGCAAGAAGTAATGAAGTTGTGAGGTGTGTAACTAGGTATATGTACATTAAGGACTGTATGTTGACTGACACGTAGGAACAAAAAGAACAAATACCATGCTTCAATCATATGGACTAACTATAATACACAAACTTGGTGAACTGAAGTTGAGAACATGGGTTATCATGCTGGGGCCTGAGTCCTAAGTTGTAAGCTCTTACAGCAGTCACCTATATTCATGAGTTGTTAACTCTTATTTCAAAATTCTAAGATACTGAGCTGATTGTTTATAACTTAGACATTTCCAGAAACTTCAGGTATTTATGGGACATCTGAGTTAAATCTCTGAAACTATGAAAGTCAGCAGTACTGCATACAGGAATTGTTTAAACAGTTGAAGAGTGACCAGACTTTGAGTACAGGTATGAATGAAGCTGATCTGGACAGGAAGGACGAAGATAAATCAGAATACAGGGTAAAGGATGGTATCATCCATATTTTAAAACTTCAACTTCTGTGTGAGACCAAAGGGAAAGATGCTTATTTGTTGCAAAAATTTATATTCTGGGTAGTGTATTTCCTAATTTAACTTGTATGATCAGTTCAGTTGAACACCACAAGTACATGGAATCTTGAGATCTTGTTGGTTTGTCAGCCTCTTTTATTGCTCAGTTGTGGCCTCTCTCTCTCTATGCCAACTCAGTAGGTGAACTCACTGCCCTCCACCCAATGGGGGACACGACTCTCAGGGGTGTAAATCTCCCTGGCAACGTGGAAAAGACCTCCCAGAATGAGTTGGGACCCAGCATCAAGGACTGAAAAAGCATTCTTGACCAAAAGTGGGAAGAGAGAATTGAGACAAAACAAACTCTCAGTGGCTGAGAGATTTCAAACTGAGTCAAGAGGTTATCTTGGAGATTGTTTTTATGCATTATATGAATATTCCTTTTTAGTTTATGGCATATTGGAGTGGCTAGAGGGAAGTACCTGAAACTGTTGTGCTGTGTTTCAGTAGCCTTGATTCTTGAAGATGATTGTATAAAGGTGTAACTTTTACAATGTGACTGTGTGATTGCGAAAATCTGTGGCTGTTGTCCTTTTACCCAGGGTATGGACAGATGAGTAAAAATATAAGGATAAGGAATAAATAAATAATACAGGGGACAAAGGTCAAATAAACTGGGTAGATCGGGATACTAGTGGTCAATAGGAGAGAGGTGTAAGGAATATGGATGTATGAGGTTTTTTTTTTCCTTTTTCTTTTTCTAGAGTGATGCAAATGTTCTAAAAAATGATCATGAAGGGCAGGCCACAGTGGCTCAGCACGCAAGAATGCTTGCTTGCCATGCCAGAGGACCCAGGTTCAATTCCTGGTGCCTGCCCATGTAAAAAAAAAGATCATGAATACATAACTATATGTTGATACTGTGAGTCACTGATTGCACACTCTGCTGGTTTGAAAGGAAGTATGCCCCTCTAGAAAAGCCATGTTTTTTATCAAAATCCCATTTCATAAAGGTGGAGTAGACCCTATTCAATACTGTATGTTTGTAACTGCAATCAGATCATCTCCCTGGATGATGTGATTTAGTCAAGAGTGCTGTTAAACTGGATTAGGAAATCTCCTAATCTCCACCCATTTGGGTGGGTCTTGATTGGTTTATTGGAGCCCTATAAAAGAGGAAACGTTTTGGAGAATGGGAGATTCAGAGAGAGCAGAGCAGAACGACACAGCCATGAGAAGCAGAGTGCACCAGCCAGCAACCATTGGAGATGAAAAGGGAAAATGCCTCCCGGAGAGCTTCGTGAAACAGGAAGCCAGGAGAAGAAGCTAGCAGATGACGCTGTGTTTGCCATGCACCCTTCATCGGCCTTCCTGAACCAAGGTATCTTTCCCTGGATGGATGCCTTTGACTGGACATTTCTATAGACTTGTTTTAATTGGGACATTTTCTTGGTCTTAGAACTATAAACTACCAACTTATTAAATCCCCCTTTTTAAAAGCCATTCCGTTTCTGGTATATTGCTTTCCAGCAGTTAGCAAACGAGGACACACACCATGTATGGAATGTATGTGTGTGAAGATTTATCAATAAAAAGATTTTAAAAATAAAGAAAAAAGAACCATGACTGAAAGCAATTTTTAGGTATAGGTATTTTGACATGAAACTACATGGAAACGAATGGATAGGAAGCCTACCAAGTTTCTGAGATAATTTTATTACCAAAGAACTCATAAGCTTGGCCTGTAAGTCAGTGCTTATCTGATCTTTAAAGCAATCCTCTGACTTCAAACTGGCATCAGTAGGAACCTATATGAGTGGCCACCAAGTATACGGTCACTGAGGACAATGGACGAGAAAGAACCTGTAGATGATGCCCAGGGGGCCATGGAAGACAACTGCTAAAGGAGTTTCTCAGAAAGCAGATCCAAACACGTCCAAGGGGCTAAATAAGGAATTTCACCAGAACACCGAATGATCCTCATAATTTCTGCCAAATAGTATTTGGAAATTGCTGTGGTGCCTGCTATGTTTCCCATTCTTTCCTTTTTCAACTAGAAACTTTCAGTGTGGTTATCCCATTCTATTCCAGTACAGGGTGTGTGTGCTGGGGTTAGAAGTCCAGATAGTTTGTCTTTCCTTTCATAGGATGCTCGTATAGCACTGGGGAGCACTCTGCATCACCCAGAGAGCCTCAGCTTTGTGACAAGGCAGTCACTGCTTGGGTCCCATGTGTGGAAACGGGCTCATAGTTAGACTGCCAGAGGGGCAGACTGTGAATACATTTTCAATTCTTCCTTCTTTTTTAGTAACAGAACTCCCTCCGCTGAGCAAACGGCTGCCAACTGAAGACAAGGTCTCCCAGCCTCCCCTACAGCCAGATATTGAATTTGGGTCAGTTGGATATGAATGGAGTTGATGTATGCCACTTCTGTGTCTTCTCCTTAAAGGTACTTGCTCTGTACACTCTTCCCCCCTTCTCAAGTTAGGAAATGATGACAACTAGAATGACCTTCGAAGTTACTTATGGAGGAGGGGAGAAATGCCCCATAGACCATGGACTATTGATTTGGAAAAGGAATAAAACTATTTAACCTATTCTATTTTTTAGAGCAGTTTAGCTTGTGCCCTAAGAAAACACGGTGCCTGTGAGCAAGGGAATGGCTAGCAGTCCTGTGAGAGGCAGATAAGGTGGGTAATGTACACACAAACTGGAGTATTAGTTTCTGAGCTGATTTTCAAAAATTATTTTTTTGAAAAATTAATTTTGAAAAAAAAAAACAAAGCAAATCTTTCAAAAATTATTCACAAAAACCAAAGACAAACATCAATAGTACCTCTTTACACCTTGTGTTAAAAGCCATTTCCATCTTCCTTCTGGTTTCGGGGACACAACATTTCTTCATGACAGGAAAATAGTGTGGATATTTTAAGGTAATTTTATATTTCTCATCATCTGTCTTTTCTAAGCTGTCAATGAAATAATCAGGAAGAGCACCTGCAAAAAATGATTCTCTCATTCATCAATTTTTCCACTCATAATTGGTTTATTTAGCATTGGCATGCCTTTCGGTGACTCTAGGAATTTTACGGAGTAATTAAAATTCAAGTAAAATCATGACAATCCTTACGATATCTTTTAGATGTTATTACATGGGCCAGGTGACTCAGGAGTTGGTCATTCACATTATGAACAGGCTTCAGTGCATTTGTGCAGACAACATTTTGGTGGAGAAAGGGCAAAAATAAACCAAGAAGGATTCAGAATAGAACAAGAAGAGACTAACTTAAGTCACAACGAAGGAGACATAGTGAGGCAGAAAGAAGCTCCAGGAACTGAAAGCTTCCAAAGACCAGCATAAATTACCAAGAAAGATTAGAAAATCTCCTCTGGACTATATTCAGAAAGTCTTAGTAGGTGTCTTTGAAGTCCAAACTCTAGGGATGGTTTGGTTCTCTCTTCTGTAGAACAGGTCAGGGGGGTAGGGGTAGGGATAATTTCTTTTAAAGGACACTTAACTTTGATTTAGTGAGGCAAACTTTGCCTAAGTTACATAATTTAATCTAGAAAAATAATAAAATTTTACCAAGTTCAGCCTTGGAAAATACAAGGAAGGTGTCATCTTCATTGAGGTTTTTGTTAAAGTCAATACAAAGCTCACTCATTCTTTTTTTCATTACTTTGATTTCCTGAAATGAAGATAAAAACATTGGACATTTAACAATAAAATGAACTTTCATTTTTATCACTATCAGTCCAGTAAGATTCACAAAAAACAACCTTTAGAATTACTTTCTTAGAGATGTACTTGATAAAACAGCTGCAGTCTTCTATGTCATATGAATGTGTATTTGTATGTAGTACATAAAAAAAAGGCAATTCTAGCAATGTATTAAAATTTGAAAAAAACACAAAATAAATTTAGGAGGTACAGTAAGAGTAGTGTCTGACACATAACAGACACAATAAAAAATTGTTGAGTGAATGAATGAATCTAGTAGTCCTTTACTAATTATCATATTTCTAATCTACCCAATTCTAACTTTTAATTTAGTAACTGGTTTCTGTGCTTAAATAATTCTAAGAGAGAGGAACTAAGTTATTAATTCTTATGGTCGTCTCCATTTTACAGAACTCCGTAAATGGAGATGATTTATAGGCCCTCATATTCACTTAAGAAGTGTTACGTAGGAGATAAAAGGAAGCAATATGAAAAAGCCTGAAATATTTTTATTAAGCAGTCCTACTACTCTTCAAAAAATGATAATGAAGTTTACTTACATTGATTCTAAAAGTGTGGCCTTGACCAGAAGCATTAGCACCACTTGGGAAACTTAGAAATGCAAACTCTTGAGCTCCAAAGCTAGACCTATTGAATAAAAATCTCTAAGGGGCTGGCTGAATAATCACAATTTTAACATGCCCTCCAGGTGACTCTGATGCACACAGAAGATGGAAAGTTACTGATTTAACACATACTGTCTCCCCAACACTCCTTTACACCAATTGCCCACAGTACCCAGCCATGTGTTTTGTTGGAACCTGACCCCATGTGAAGCTCCAGGGGTGTGGCCTCTGCACCACTGAGGAAATCCCAGCCCCTCTGCGTAGTGTCCATTTCAGATAACCCAGCAAGGCATTCTCCCGGCTAAAGGGTATTCAGGATTAGGCACAAGAAACACTCTGGGCCATTAAAGCCATGAGAAGAGGTCTGATGAGGGCTTCCTTATGTCCTCCACGATGGGGGGGAGGGGTTAGATCTGCAGCTGTTTTATTTAGTAATGAGAGTACATAATCCATCGGACGATGCTGACACTGAAGAAGACAGAGGAGAGAGGCAGGACAGTCAGGTTTCTGGTGATACCACTGGGCATCCAGATCAGACCACCATGAAGCCCAATCAACCTCTGAATCTTCCAACTACACAAGTAAGTAAATCTCTTCTGTCATTTAAAGGAACTTAAACTGGGTTTTGTTAGCTGCAATCAAACATATCTTAACCACTCCAGTGTTCATGCTCCAAACACAACTGGGGATTGAGCCAAAAGGTAAAAAAAAAAAGGGTCAGGTAAGTGAGACCAGTTCCATTCCTCCTCTAACCAGGACTAAGAAGGTATAAGGTGTATTAAGGGCACATAGATGGGAGAAAGGTTCCCTTAGCCAAGTGGCGCCCCCAGTTAATATCTAACATGCTGATATCGCTTGATTTGGATTTCTTTCAAATTTATTTCCAGTTCTGCTGGCCTGGAGAATGACCTGGAAATAAATCATGGATTATATTTCCTGCCCAAGAAGAATGAGGTCAGTACCGCAGCTGAGTTTACTGCTAAAACTGAAAAGACTTGACTGGCATTATATAAAAGAAAAAGTGTGAGAAGCACTATTCAACAGAAAACTCTTTCCTCCTTTAAGAGGCAGATATTAATAGCGTGTACCAATCCAATGTGCTGGTTCAAAAACACTCCATCAGTAAGGATTTTATTACCAGTGCCCTACCTTGGTATGACCAGGGGAGTGAGAATGTAAATCAACTATTAAGACCTGTAACTAGCTCTTAAGCACCGTAAAGTAGAGCAGTGAAAATAAAACCTACACACATGAAACAAAACCTGTACAAGATTAAAGGACAATCAAGTATTAATTAGTCACTCTGAGGTTGTTGAGTTTAAAATCACTGAACGCCAAACACATTGCAAATGGGTTTGAGTTATGGGGTATTTTATTACAACCTATTTCCTATTTTCTGTTTAATTTTGTTTTATATTCATTTTTTTTTTCCAGAAAGAAAAGGAAAGGTAAGCTTACATTCTGAACTTGTTCTGGAAGATGGAGTCCATTCCTTTTTCCCATTTTAATTGACTTTTCCAAGTATCGTCTGGCTTCAGGCTTTATCTTACCCAGATCGCAGTTTTCCTGAAATTAAAGAGCATGACAACCATTTATGTGGCAACAGTGCATGGGTAAATTATAACCTATAAGGACAAAGCTAATTTATTCATCATTGTGCTGGTTTGAAAGGAAGCATGCCCCCTAAGAAAAGCCATGTTTTAATATAAATCCCATTTCATAAAGGTAGAATAATCTCTATTCAATACTGTATGTTTGAAACTGTGACTGGATCATCTCCCTGGTTGATGTGATTTAGTCAAGAATGGTTATTAAACTGGATTAAGGGACGACATGTCTCCACCCATTTGGGTGAGTCTTGATTAGTTTCTGAAGTCCTATAAAAGGAAACATTTTGGAGAGAGAGATTCAGAGAGCAGAGAAGGCTGCAGCACGACGAAGCAGAGAGTCCACCAGCCAGCGATCTTTGGAGATGAAGAAGGAAAATGCCTCCTGGGGAGCTTCATGAAACTGGAAGCCAGGAGAGAAAGCTAGCAGATGACGCTGTATTCGCCATGTGCCCTTCCAGCTGAGAGGGAAGCCCTGACTGTGTTCGCCATGTGCCTTCTCACTTGAGAGAGAAACCCTGAACTTCATCGGCCTTCTTGAACCACGGTATCTTTCCCTGGATGCCTTTGATTGGACATTTCTATAGACTTGTATTAATCGGGACATTTTCTCAGCCTTAGAACTGTAAACTAGCAACTCATTAAATTCTCCCTTTTAAAAGCCATTCCGTTTCTGGTATATTGCATTCCAGCAGCTAGCAAACTAGAACAATCATCTACTGGGCTATGAAACACATAGGTGATTATGAGGCAGGCCCTTTTGAAGACCTAATTTCATTGTTGTCCATTACGTTTTTGTGTACTTTTGTTCATTCAAAACAGTAAAAAAAAATAAAATAAAATTAGAAAAGCTAAAGCTAGCCAGAATATTCCTGCTTTGCATCAGAATCAAGAGTGCCTGTAACACTTGAAAGTGTGATACCAGAAGCATTTGCATGATCTCATTCTGAGCATTCTCTATGACTGAATGGTCTTTTTCATAAAATACAGTCCTTATCACAAATCAGCTGGATTTAATTTTCTATCATTTGCTAACCTGGCTACACTTGAGAGGCAGGAATGGAAATGATGGGCAAATTCTACACAAATGGAGTAGTACTCTTTTGCCAACACGCCAAACAAGGACATATGGATAAAATTCCAGCAAAAGGCTTCTAATGCTTCCAAAATGCCTTCTTGTCATTTGGCAAGAGAGATCAAGGGACTACAGCAAGCAGCATATGAACAAATAAATACTTGGGGAAAATGTGTCAGCCCTGCACAAAAGAGAAGAAACCTGGAGAGTAAATTTGAATTTGCATGCTGCAACTAACACATATTTGAAAGCACAGAGGGCCCTGGAGGAGAAAGGAAAATTCCCTTTCACAGTGAGATAACAAGAACACCACACATTTCTCTAAAATGGTTGGCAGAATATATATGGCACATCTGGATGGCTGGTCAGTTAGTGGTCGCTGGGAGGGAATGGAATCCACACAGATTGAGCAGGTGTAATGGACTGTTTGGTTGAGGGTCAATGAAGGACGTCTGTCTCTGGAGCCTAAAGACCTCCTATCAGGTGGACTTTCTCTCCATGAGAGGTCTTGGCTGTCCATCCATATATTTTGCCAACTAAATAGATTTTATTACATCTGAGATTGCATTTAGCTTTAGAGCTTGCATTTTGGATTGTTGGTGCGAGGTTCTTGCTACAATAATTCTGTAACTTCCTATATTTTGTTGCAATAGGTATATACAGAGAGTTGTGTTTTGACTGGGGGTATTATTTAATACAAAAAAACTATTTCACTAAGCCTACCAATAAATAATTTTGTATTATAGTACTGAAACACTTGGGTATGCATTACTCAGTTTATCCTCAGTGGAGGCAGAAAACAGACTCCTTTTTCCATATTAACTTCCTTCTGTATCCTTGGAGAATGTGTGAGCATGCTGGCATGACTGGAGTTGGAACCCACCCAGTATTGACATATACTGGGACCCAGCAGCAGGTGCCCGCAATGGGAAAAAACCCAGAACGGCCAAGGAAACCACTGGGCTATGGATGGTCCCCTCGGGAAGGCCAGCAGGTCAAATTGCAGTGTTCATGCAGATGGGATTAATGTGGGTTGATCTACGTTGGCATTCATAGTGCCAAGAAATCTGTTTTGAGGCAAGGGGCATGGCAACAGGAGTCTCCAGACAGTACGACACTGGGAGTTGTAAGGCTGAGGAGAATTCAGGCACTAGCTGTAGGCATCAGGGGGAAGAGGAAAAAATCCCTGTGGAGAAAGGGCTGGCAAGAGCTGGTTAAGTCGTTAAAGACCCAGCAAAGAACCATTCCAGCAGGGAGCAGAGCCAAGGCAGAGACCCAGGCTTAGAGCTGGGCAGGAGTGTGGGTATTTGGGTTTCACTGCAGCCAATTCTGACCCTGAGCTTAGGACAGAAGCTCATCACAAAGCCTCCCCAGCTAATGTAAGCTGAATTTTCACTGCGGCTATGCTTGATCTGCACAGATTCTCACAGTAGGTGGGTCTGAACAGAGCTGCTACTTCAGAAAGCCTGCACATGTATACTCAGGACAGTAAACTCAAAGCTCATGGTCTAGAGTGGGTAAAACTTACTCCCAAAATATGTGATACAGACATAAACAGGTAGAGGATATTTTGAAAAAATTCAGTCCTGAATTAGGTCTAATTAAAATGTTAGAACCATGTAAAATATGACTGTCAAAATTAATTGTGCTGAAATATTTAACTTACCATAAAAAGTATACTTAAAAAAAATCTGACTCAATTATAACCAGGGACCCTTTGCCAGACAGACTCTGAAGTCTAAGGAAATCTCTAGAGGTCTCTAATAGGAGTAAGGCACTTCTAAATCGTGCTTCTAAGGCACATCCCCGTTCCAGAGCTGATCAAAATAATATTCTCCTTTTTAGCCTCTAGCCAAGGTCTGAATTACTGCCCAAAGATTTTCTAAGAGGGAATCAGGCTTCTGATTCAGTCCCTGCCCTGCTGTGACTGCACTTCCTTCCTGAACAAAAATCTCCCCCGTAATCTGGACCAGGCCCAGGCATCTCTGAGAAACAAATAACTGTCTCCTCTTTAGAGGGGGCCTGAAGTTCTATGAAGCAATTTTTTCATTTTATAAATTTAAATTAAATTTATATGGCAGCATGGGTCCCTATATTAATTTCTCTGGCAATAATACTTAGTTTCCCCCAACTTCCTCCAGCAACAAAAATCTTTTCTATAAATATACATACACACATATGCTTATATTGTATTTATTTTACAGATAAGAAAACTGAGGTAAAATGACCTATTATAACACAGAGATCTAATGTAAAGATGTGGATAGAAATAAATTCTTCAAATTCTTAGCTTAGTACTTTTCCTGATGTGCCATACTACTACATTACTATCCTTAATTCGTCATGCTTTAAAATTTCATGATGAAAAATGAATTTTTTCCCTTATATTCCCCCTATCCTCCCCTCTTCTGTTCTATGACTTTGTCCTTTTCTTCACAAGACTTTCACATTTTCGGTTTCTAAAATATGTAAAAAAAAAAAATAAAAAAAAATTTCCGGGGGATTATCTGAATTGAGTACACTGTAAATACAAAGTAGAAACCACAATATTACTAGTCGAGACCACGATGTTGCTAAAAGAACTCTGAAGATTAAAAAAATATGACTCTTAACATCATTTAGAAAAACTGACTCATAAACTCTGAATTTGCTAAAGAAATATAATAAGAACAGAGTATGATAAGGGGTCTATTTCAGAAGATGAACTAGAGGTAAAACTTGTTTACTATAATGTGCTATATCTGCAGTTTCTTCCTGCTTGCCGACTGCTAACTCAAATTGCCGTCACAAGACTGACTACTTTGATGTGACCGCAGGCAGAGCCACAGGGGACCCTGGGAGTTGGTCCTGTGCTGCAGGAAGACGCATTTTAATTGGGGCTAGTTCAGTTCCATTCAACGTCCATGTATTTACTGAGCACCTATTTATGACATGTACCAGGGAAACAAAGATGAATATCCTTGAGGAGTTCTAAGTCCCAGGAAAGAAAGAAAAAAGAAGGTATGTAACAGATAACTTCAACACAATGTGGTGAGCACCCAGAGAGGTGGGGAAACACAAATGAGGGGTACTTGGCCAATGGGGGGATGCCAAATCAAGGAAGCTCATGCTTTATATCTGGGTCCCAAGGCTTTAAAAGCCTGACAAAGTTTCAAGTTTCAGTAGTATTGATTATGGTCAGTGACAATATTTATACACTTCAAAATCAAGAAGGCATTGTGAGTAAAGTGAATTAAATTGTAACTGAATTCTGACCACTGTCCTCCCCATCCCACCCCTACCAGAGTTTTAGGGCACTGTTCTTTTAAGTTGCATTTGAATTTCACACTGTGCCTCCATGCCAGTAGAGTAGAAGAAATCAATGCTCAAAAGCACCTATCTTTTATTTTTATGACCTATTCATCTGTACTATAATATTAAAACTCTACTAACTGGCTAAGGCAAATGGGCAAGACCAAAGCAAAAGCTCTGAAAAAAATAAAAACAAAATCACAATAGATGACTGAATTTCTCAAATTTAGCTCGCATAATTCAGTCTCTTTTTCACTAAGAATTCCTCATGTAACTTTAGGTCACTGGAATAAAATATTACATGCCCGGATTGTTTTAAGATGAACACACGGTCCATTTTTCTGACCAATTTGGTTGAAACCTTCTTTGACTTTTAGTCAACAACTGAGACACTTTTGTCAGGACTGGCAAACACCAAGACTTGTGGTCATAAATGCTAGCTTTGGACATTTGGCCATTTTTTAGTTAAAAGGGTAGGACAATCCTTGTTTTCATTTGCTTTTCTTTTCCTTTGGTAGAATTAAGGACAAATTTTGTATATTAATTCCTATGTAACATTTGGTATCTACAAATGAATCTAACCACATGTATGAATCTAATTACATGTGCACAAGTTATAAACAGGAATAAAACCACCCTTCAACCTATGAAACAGACTGCTAATAACACTGCTGCATTCACCTATTCTTCAGGTAATCTATACACAAAGTAAGTAGTCTTGTATTTTGTGCTAAACGTATTTTTACCCCTAGTTTTAGCACTTGTATTAGTTTGCTAGGGCTATTGTAACCAGTTACCACAAATGTGGTACCTTAAAACAACAGGAATTTATCTTCTCACAGAAATCGAGGTGTCAGCAAGACTAGACTCTTCCTGAGGGCTCTAACAAAGATCCCTCCTTGCCTCCTCCTACCTCCTGATGGTAGCCTACAATCCTTGGCTTGTAGCTGCGTCATTCCAGTCTCTGATTCCATCTGCACGTGGCCTTCTCCCCTGTGTGCTTCTTTTTTCTTCCAAGGACGCCAGTCATATTGGAATGATTGTCCACCCTACTCCAGCGTGAACTCTTAACTAACTACATTTGAAACAACCTGTTTTCAAACGAGATCACAATCTCAGGTACTGCGGTTAGAACGCCAACATATCTCTTGGGGAGGACAATCCATAATGCCACTTGTGTATACACTGTTTTGTTTTGCTTCTTTTTGAGATTTATCAGAGGGAATCATCCTGTATGCCGTGTTCTACATCTTCTTTCTCTTTCATTGTTTAAGTTTCAGCTATATTGCTGCATGTTGCTATAGTTTATTTCACTGCTATAAAATATTCTGTTGTGTAAATATGACAAATTATTGATCTCTTTTCTTGTTGATGGAAATCTGGGTTGTCACAGGTTTTTGCTATTGTAAATAATACTATTAATATTTGCTCAAATCTGTCTGAACATAAAATGCAAAATATAAAAGCATCTCTCGATAAATACCAAGGTGGGGTAGTAGAGAGGATACTGCTAGGTTAGAGAGAATGTACAGTCAAATTACAGTCTTACTAGAAGTACACAAACCTTCCAATTGATCTCACCCACACAGAGACTTGGCGTTGTCAGACTTCATTTTTGTCAATCTCAAGTAAAAATGGTTTCTCACCGTGGTTGACATCCGCATTTCCCTGATCACTAATGTTGCTGAGTATCTTTTCATGTGTTTAGCTGACATTTCTATTTGTTCTGAAATACCCCCTCATGCTGTTTGCCCATTATTCTATTGGGATGTTTTTTTTCCCATTGATTGCAGAGTTCTTTCTATACCCTAAATACTAATGCTTTGATATTTTCACGGTTTGAAAATTTCTGTTCTCAGTATCTGATCTGTTTATGTTCCTTATAGAGTTTTATGAATATTAGTTCCTTATTTTAATGTAATCAAGTTTATCAGCCTTCTAAGTTTAAAATTAGCACTTTTTGTGTCTTGTTTAAGAACTAGTTCCCTGCCCAGATGTTATAAAACTATTCCTGGATAAACTCCCCAAAGTTTAAAAGCTTGGCTTTTTAAGGCTTTAATTCATTAGGAACTGTTTTACAGTTAGGTTCTGAGGAAGAGATCCAATTTAATTTTTTCCCACATGGACAATTCCTTCAGTACCAATTACTAAGCCCTATTTTCTGGATCGGCCCCTAACTGGTTTCTCACTGTAGTTCAGTGAACATTTACTGATTGCTTTTCTGGACTGGGCACTGGGCCAAGGGTGCAAAATAGAAACATGATACCTCCCTCCCTTGAGGGTTTAATGCAAAGTCTACATGATTTCTGGCAAGTTCTTACTAAACAGCTCTGTGGCTTTTGGAAAATCACCATTTCGGAGTCTCAATTTCTTCACTTATAAAATGGGCTACCTCACAAGCTTGGCCTAAGGTTAAATTAGAATACCATATTGCTATAGAAATGTAAAGTACTACTACCAGCCAAATTGGGAAGGAGGTAGGAGCACCAAAACACATCGGTTAGCCTCACACGTTACTATAATTTCATCCATTCAGTTTAGTCGAACAAATTACTTAGTGGGGGTTTTGAAACATGACTCCAAATTGTTGGGTACTCCCCAGATTGACATGTGACGTCCAGGTCCTTTTTCCTTGAATCTGGGATAGCTGCAGTGACCTCTGGGCTAGGTCATAAAATGCAACGCAGCTTCTGCCTGATTCACTGGAACACTCATGATGGAGCCCTGAGTCTCCATGAAAGCAGTTCTATCACTCAGATACAGCCAGCTCTGAGGAAGCCCAGATTATCTCATGTGAAGAGAATATGTGGAGATGCCTGGAGACTACCTGAGGGAACAGGGATGCCCGGTTAGCCCCTACCTGCTTCAGCTCCAGCCACTATCTGCCTGAAACCACATGTGAGACCCCAAGTCCACAGTGCCCATTTGATTGCTTCCTGAATTTCTGATTCACAGAAATTGTGAGATAATAAAATGATTGCTGTGTTAAGCCACAAAGTTTGCGGTTAATATGTTATGTAATGATAGATATAACTAGAATCCTTGTAAGTACACAGAGAATGGCAAAAGGTAAAGTAATTTCATATGTCTGTTTATCAATCCTAAGTAAGAAAATAACATCAGAGCTAGAAAACATTTTATATCCCACCTGGATAATATCTGATTATCGTCTACACTGGTGGTGTCTTGAGCTCTCAGAAACATTCAGAGCAGCCATGTATTAGTAAAGCATGCCGGAAATTCCTACCTTATATTAATTTAAGACTCTATTTATCCAGCTAAATGAAGGCTTTATGTGTCATACCAAGATTACCCTATTTCGCTTACAGTATTACAAAGGGGAATACATAGAATACTTGGGCATATTTAACTCTGTCCTTTAGGTGTGAATGGGATAAGATTTACCAGTTATTAAAAGGTATTAAAATGATTCTGATTATTTCTAGATTTTAAAATATACTGCCTCTGGAAACATAAAATTTGTCAAGGAAGATGTTAAAGAAAACTTAACTCACCTAAGAAGTTCCAATGCAAAACCAAACATAATAGTTTTTTAAAAAAGATTATTCAGGTGTAGCTTGAACAGACCTTGTACAAGCCCTCTGCATACACAATAATCTACATGTAGGAGAGAAATCTACTCCGCTGGAGATAGGAAAAATTATGGAACCAAATCTGAAACTAAATGGTTACAAAAACATCTTGAAGTGAACACAAATCGATGAATGTACTGGTGTTTTTCAGTTCACGATGGTGTACTAATGTACTGTTACATTCTCCAGGAAACAATTTATTCCCAAATTTAATGGGATGAGTCCCAAATATTTGCAAAATTTGAAAGTATGAAAAAGAAATCTGAAGTACAAATATTCCATACCTTTAGTGGATATTCCTAAGAATCAAGGCAAGTGAAATAGTAACAAAAACATTAGACCTGATTAATAACATTAAGATTGCAAAACCTTTTGGAGGTTAGAAAAATCCAAATGAGAACTTAGCAGTCAGGATGAAAACAGAGCTAATCAAAGGAAATCTGAAAATTTAGGAGAAGATTCTAAAATAAAAGTTATACAGAGCTAGAAAGGGAGTTAGATTATTGGGGATGAAACGGAAATAGAAGGCTATAAAGGCCATGATTCAAATGGCGTAAATGAAAACTGTGGTCAAAAGGAGAAAGGAGAGTAATTTGGTTAGTTAAGAATAATTGTGAAGCTATTTTCAATTTATATTACTTTCATAGTACCAAAGATAACTATCATGAACCAAATAGTTGATTATAAATTCTAGGGTGGAAAATGCTTATATGGAATGAGAAAATAAATAGCATGAACATCTTACATGAATGTGTAAATGGAGTCTTGATTACATATTCTGTAATGAGGTACAAATAAAAGAGCATTTTTATTTAAAATGTTTTACTTTACTGTCATAATTTGCTAAAAAGGAACAAAAAAGTTGAGATTTTGCAAAAAGGAACAGGCAAAACTTAAACAAAAATGTCCAGAGTTGTAAAACATTGGCTGTTTCCAAACAGTTGAGGTATCATGAAAATAAAAATGTAAAGCAAAGATATGATGAGAATGCTAGGGAGCAAATCAACCTTGGTGATGAGACGGTCAAAACCACTCAAGGCAGACCCACCCAGAACACTCATTATTCATAGTTTCCATGAGTCCTGAACGATGTAAGGACGGCAGACAGGAGACTCTGGTGTGCAGTGTTAACAGTATGTCATCAATATTATGGTCATAAGCACAAGGTATTTACACATAACTCAATTTCATTTGCTTTTAGTTGATATGCTCTAATATAAACCTTGTAATATTTTGAATATTCAGCGGTTTTTAAATTGAACCATCAAGTTTATGACAGTTAAAAAGTCCTTGATTTATCAATGTATGCTCTTCTTCACTTCTTTGAGTTTTACATTAATGTAATTAGCAACTCCTCAGAAACCTAATTAGTACAGTGTAACATTCTATAATACTATGAATTATTATAATTCGTTATTATAATCGTTGGAAACAAAATCCAGGAAAATTCAAATACTTTCTGTTTTTGGCCAGAGGTTATTACTTTATTCTTGTTGTACTTTTTAAGGAGTTTATAACATCGTTTACCTGTAAACGAACAATTCTCTGAAATATATCTTCTCTCATGCTCATCTCAATATCAAAACGAGAAAGTCTTTTGTCTGCTTCTGTACTTGCTGCCCTTACTTCTTTGTCAGAGGAAACATGCTGGGGGAAATCTAGCATCGTTCTTTCCACTGTTGACAGAGAAAAAAAATGCTAACATTATAGAACTTATCAAATCAGTATTAAGCCAAATACCTCCTACTAGATCAATGTTTATCCCAATATAAATTTTTCATTTTTAAACTTTCTGTAAAGGTTTCCATGGCTCTCAAGAAAGAATATCTAATGTAGGACTTGGTTATTCCACTTGGCAACCTTATGAACATTAAGTGCGTGCACTGGATACTTATCAAAGTATGTTTAAAGCATAATTTATTAACTGGGAATATAAAAAAATAAAGACAGAGTTCTTGTACTCTTGTATTTAATGGGGGGGGGAAGTATACATGAAAAAATAAAGAACAATTAAAAAGCATGTTTGTTGTCAAATGAACAGGACTGTATTTCAAAGGCAGCAACAACTAAGGGCAGGGGTACTAGGTGATGCGTTATGGAGACGGTACTAATTGGGTTGGAGACAGGCAAGGCAAGAGGATGGGTTCAGTAGGGGTTGGAGAAGTAGAAATTGCAAGCACGAGGATGGACAGAGACAAAGGATGTGTAAGAACAGGCAGACCGATTTAGAGGGTTGGGGTTTGTTTGAACAGGAATTCTTAATCTTTTAATTTTTTTTTTTACTACAGACTTCTAAGAATCTAGTCCCCCTCCCTCCAAATGCACACATGAATATAAACACAAAAAGTCCCATAGATTTTCACAGGATTACAAAATTCCCAGATATCTCAGAAGATACATCCAGTAAGCAGCTGGATATCGGAGCTACTTCCATTTAAATGATGATGGTAATGTAGTCTGTTCAAATCTTCACATATTAAAATTGGTTCTTAGGTATTTCACATATTTGTATTTTGATGTTAATTGGGCAAAAATCTCCGATGCCAGTGAAATAACCCATACTATGGAACAAAAATGAGTACGGTTCATATTGGTAATATTGGCTGTGCTGTGACAATGAATATATTTTTATTTTATTATCTTCAGCATTTTGAAGGTATCATAAATAAATATATTTTACACATACGACATACGGTAGACTAAAGCTATCCTTTACATACCAAAAATTTGTAGGGTTAAACTTATAACAGTCCTCTTAAAACACTATTACAAATAAAGCTCTAATTAAAAAACAAAACCAAACAAGAATCATTGCCACAAATATCTAAATAAATCCACGCTGTGTACTTAAAAAAAATCAAATTAGGTAAATTAGTCAGGGTTCTTCAGGGAAACAACTGACAGGGTATACATATGTAAACACTAAAAGACATATGCAAATACTAAGAGATTTATTATAGGAATTTTCTCATGCAACCATGGGAATTGGTACACCACAAATTGGGAACTCTGAGGAAGATTCTCCTGAATTCCCCAGGAGATGCTGGCCCGCTGAGCAGAGGCAGAAATCCTTTTGACTTCTGAAATCACCAGTATTCCTTTAGGGCCTACAGCTGATTGGAGAGGCTTCTCTCAATGGCAAAGACAGTCTCCTTTGTTGATTGCAGATGTACTGGCCACAAATGCAACCAAGTGACTAATGATTTAAATCCACGAGCTATCTCCACAGTAACAATAAAGCAAGTACTTGCTTGGCCAAAGAACTGAACACCAAAACCTAGCCAGGTTGACACGTGAACTTAACCATCACATGAGATAATTATGCTTTTATGTCCCTTGAATAATGAAACAGAAGCTTTAACATTTAATACCTATAGCACGTATTTAAATAATAGTTAACTACACAATTATAATTTCTGTTCACCTTTTTAAATTGGCCCAAAAAAAGAGAGTAAGAATTGAAATTGCTCAAGAACTCAGATGAACAACATAAAATACATAAGCCTAAAATTGGAAAAACATTCTTAAACAAACAATAGTGCTGACAACCATTTCCTTCCTTCCTTTGCCACAAAGACCTGGAAGCAGACTTGAGCTATCCCTGCAAGTAATAAATAATGCCTAGTACCTGACACAGACAGATGGGGTTTTAACAGCTACCGCAGGAGGCATAATGAACTCTGAAAACATGGAAAGATAAGAGAAAGTTAGTCTATAAGACTCTTATTCCCATAACTCAAAAATTCTGACAATTACCAGAAAGAAAATAAAACTGACCAAACAAACAAAATGGTAAGTGCTGGAGAGGATGTGGAGAAAGAGGCACATTTATCCATTGCTGATAGGAATGTCAAATGGTATAACCACTGTGGAAAGTAGTTTGGTGGTTCCTCAGGAAGCTAAGTATAGCGTTGCCATATGATCCAGCAATCCCATTGCTAGGTATCTATTCAGAGGACATAAGGGCAAGGACACAAATGGGCATTTGCACACCTATGTTTATAGCAGCATTATTTACAATTGCCAAGAGATGGAAACAGCCCACATGTCCATCAATGAATGAGTGGCTAAACAAGCTGTGGTATATACATACAATGGAATATCACAAAGCTGTTAGACAGAATAAAGTAATGAAGCATCTAACAACATGGATGGATCATGAAGACATTAAGCTGAGTGAAATTAGCCAGAAACAAAAGGACAAATACTGTATAGTCTCATTGATATGAGCTAACATTAATGATGTGAACTTGGAGAATTTCAATTAAGAACACTGAAATTTGTCAGGAGATAGACATGGGGTAGAGACTGGGTAACTGGTGCTAAAGGGATACAGATTGTGCAACAGGACTGATTGTAAAACTTCAGAAATGGATAGCACAATACTACCTGACTGGAGCACAATAATGTGCTACTGAATGAAGCTGAATTTGAGAATGACAGAGGGAGAGGGCTGGGGGCACATGTGAAATCTGAAGGAAAAATAGACAATAAAGACTGAGATGGTATAATCTAGGAATGCTTAGAGTGTACAATGATGGTGATTAAATGTACAAATTAAAAAATGTTTTTGCATGAGGAAGAACAAAGGAATGTCAGTATCGCAGGGTGTTGAAAATAGATGGCCATTCATATTTTAAAACTTCAGCTTCTGTGTGACACTAAAGGGAGAAATGTTTATTTGGTACAAAATTTATATTTTGACTAGTGCATTTCCTAATTTAATTTGTATGATCAGTTTAACTGAACACAGTTTAAGTACATGGAACTTTGAATAGAGCAAGAGATTTTGATGGTTTGTCCAGGTTAGCATGATGCCCTGATAAATCCCAGAGTGATTTGAACAGTGAATAAAGAAGTATTTACAAAGCAAAGTCCCCTTAGGGGAATGGGGAGAAAGGGGGAAAAATTCAACTTCCCCATCTGGAGAATTCCTGATATTCTCACAAGCACTGGGGATACCCAAATCAATAGGCTGAGCCCTTGATCTTAGGGTTCACCCCTATGGAATTTATCCCTGCAAAGGATAGGCTAAACCTACTTAAAATTAGGCCTAAAAGTCACCCCAGAAACACTTTTGTTGCTCAGATGTGGACTCTAAGCTGACATGGCAAGCAAACTCCCTGCCCTCTCCCCATCTATGTGGGACATGACTCCCAAAGAGATAAACCTCCCTGGCAACGTGGGGCAGAAATCCTGGGATGAGCTGGGACTCGGCATCAAGAGATTGAGAAAACCTTCTTGACCAAAAGGGGGAAGAGAGAAACGAGACAAAAATAAAGTGTCAGTGTCAGTGAGAGATTTCAGAGTCGAGAGGTTATCCTTATTCTTACACATTATATAGATATCCCTTTGTAGTTTGTGGTTTATTAGAGTGGCTAGAGGGTCGTACCTGAAACTTTAGAGCTGTGTTCCAGTAGCCATGTTTCTTGAAGATGATTGTATAATGATATAGCTTTTACAAAATGACTGTGTAATTGTGAAAACCTTGTGTCTTATGCTTCTTTTATATATGGTATGGACAGATGAATAAAAATATGGATAAAAATAAACAAATAATAGGGGGAACAAAGGTTAAAATAAATTGAGTAGATTGAAATACTCGTAGTCAATGAAAGGGAGAAGTAAGGGTATGGTATGTATGAGTTTTTTCTTTTTCCTTTTTTATTTCTTTTGCTGGAGAGGTACAAATGTTCATAAAAATGATCATAGTGATGAATACACAACCATGTGAGCTACTGACTGTACACTATGTATGGAATGTTTGTATGTAATGTATGTTTACATGTTTGTTTGTTAAGGTTTACAACAAAAATATTTTAAAAATTCTGACAGCCCACAAAGATGTATTTATGAGAGAGCAGAAACAAAGATTAAAAAAATAAAAGTATATTCAAAAGATCTATTACTGAAGGGAAAAACCCAGAATTTAAAGTAATTCTTTCTTAAGGTTTGGCTTATTTCACCCCCTGATTTTTATATCCCTCAAATGCATACATTACCAGGCTGGCCCACCACCTTGCATAAGTGACTGAAGAAGTGGGCGCCTGATGCAAGGACAGGCCATTCACAGGGAGAGAGGGAGGCACGTGAAATTGCCTGTGGAAGGGTGCTACTGATTAAGAATCAACCCCATCCTTCTGACTTTTTTAATAGAAATTTTTATTTTGATAACACACATAAAACACAAAATGTCCCATTTTAACCCCTTTTGTGTGCGATTCGGTGATATGAATTGCATCCATGATACTGTGCTTCCATTACTCTCATCGTTACCAAAACTGAACTCTGCACCTGCTGAGCAATAATTCCCCATTTCAAAACCCTCCTCGCACTCATCTGGCCCTTGGTGATCTGGAATCTACTTTCTGTCTCTATGCATGTGCATACTCTAGGTATTTCATACGAGTGGAATCATACAACGTACATCCAAAATTTTTCCAACACTCCGAACAGAAACTCTACACCAATTAAACATTAGGTCCTCAGTCCCTACCCCTACCCCGGCCCCTAAACCTAATTTCTGACACTGAATTTGCTTCTTCTAAATATTTCACATCAGTGAGATCACACAATATTTGTCCTTTTGTGCGTGGCTTTTTTCACTTAACATGATGTCTTCCAGGTTTATCCTATTGTTGCCTATATCAGAATTTCATTTCTTTTTACAGCCGAGTAATAGTCCATTGTATATGTAGACCACATTTTGTTTA
Source organism: Tamandua tetradactyla (assembly GCF_023851605.1). Classification (NCBI taxonomy): domain Eukaryota; kingdom Metazoa; phylum Chordata; class Mammalia; order Pilosa; family Myrmecophagidae; genus Tamandua; species Tamandua tetradactyla. The sequence goes on along the minus strand of NC_135335.1, from coordinate 113,619,912 downwards.
TTCATTCATCTATCTATAGGCAGTTGGGTTGCTTTTAATTTGTAGCTATTATGAATAAAGATGCTTCAAACATTGATGTTTAAATATCTGTCCAAGTCCCTGTTTTTAATTCTTTTGGGTATATGCCTAGAATTGGGATTGCCAGGTCATATGGTAATTCTATGTTTAACTTTCTGGGTCATATGGAATTCTATGTTTGATTTTCTAAGAAACTGCCAAACTGTTTTCTCTGTACCTTAGACTTTTGAACAATGAGATCAAGTAAACCTTTTATTCAGGAGTTTAAACTCAAGACTCATTATATGATTTAGTGAGATAGTAAGTAATGAGAGTGAAGCAGTAGGTATTAGGGACAAAAGCTGAAACAGAAATGCAGAGATAAGAGAGAAAGTAGCCAAGTCCCTATTATGGTGTGTGCTGGTTTGAAGGATTTATGTACCCTAGAAAAGCCATGTTTTAATCCTAATCCCATTTTTTAAAGGCAACCATTTCTTTTAATTCCTATTCAATAATGTAGGTTGGAGACTTGATTAGGTTATCTCTACAGAGGTGTGACACCGCCCATTCCAGGTGGGTCTTGATTAGTTTACTGAAATCCTATTTTTTTTGTTCTTCTTTTTTTCATCACATGGTTGTATATTCATCATCATGATCATTTCTTAAAACATTTGTATCAACTCAGAAAAAGAAATAAAAAGAAAACAGGAAAAAATTCATACATACCATACCCCTTGCCCCTCCCTTTCATTGATCACTAGCATTTCAATCTACTCAATTTATTTTAACATTTGTTCCCCCCATTATTTACTTATTTTTAATCCATATGTTTTACTTGTCTGTTGATAAGGTAGATAAAAGAAGCATCAGACACAAGGTTTTCACAACCACACAGCCACACTGAGAAAGCTACATCATTAAACAATCATCTTCAAGGAACATGGCTACTGGAACACAGCTTTACATTTTCAGGCACTTCCCTCCAGCCTCTCCATTACACCTTAACTAAAACAGGTGATATCTATTTAATGAGTAAGAATAACCTCCAGGATAACCTCTCAACTCTGTTTGGAATCTCTCAGCCATTGATACTTTATTTTGCCTCATTTCTCTCTTCCCCCTTTCGGTCCAGAAGGTTTTCTCAATCCCTTGATGCTGAGTCCCAGATCATTCTAGGATTTCTGTCCCACTTTGCCAGGAAGGTCCACACCCCTGGGAGTCATGTCCCATGTGTAGAGGGGGAGGGCCGTGAATTTGCTTGTCGTATTGGCTAAGAGAGAGAGGTCACATCTGAGCAACAGAAGAGGCTCTCTTGGGGGTGACTCTTAGGCCTAATTTTAAGTAGGCTTAGCCTATCCTTTGCAGGGTTAAGTTTCATATGAACAAATCCCAAGACTGGGGGCTCACCCTATTGCTTTGGTTGTCCCCTCTGCTTGTGAGAATATCAAGAATTCAACTTGGGGAAGCTGAATTTTCACTCGTTCTCACCATTCCCCGAAGGGGACTTTGCAAATACTTTTTAATTCACTGTTCAAATCATTCTGGGATTTACTAAGGCATCACTTTGGACAAACCTTTAAAAGAAGAAGCATTTTGGAGAAAGCTTCAGCATGCCGGAGAGCCAGGAAGCACAGAGTCCACCAGCCAGCGACCTATGGAGATGAAAAAGGAGAAAGCCCCTGGGGAAGCTTCATGACACAAGAGGCCTGGAGAGAAAGCTAGCAGACATCACCATGTTCGCCACGTGCCTTTCCAGTTGAGAGAGAAACCCTGAACTTCACTGACCTTTCTTGAGTGAAGGTAGCCTTTTACTGGTGCCTTAATTTGGACATTTTTATAGACTTGCTTTAATTAGGACTTTTTCTTGGCTTTATGTGCTGGTTTGAAAGGATGTATGTCCCCTAGAAAAGCCATGTTTTAATCAAAATCCCATTTCATAAAGGCAGAATAATCCCTATTCAATACTGTATGCTTGAAACTGTAATCAGATCATCTCCCTGGAGATGTGACTTAATCAAGAGTGGTTGTTAGGCATGATTAGGTGACTACATGTCTCCACCCATTTGGGTGGGTCTTGATAAGTTTCTGGAGTCCTATAAAAGAGGAAATATTCTGGAGAATGAAGAAGATTTGGAGAGAGCAGAGAATGCTGCAGCACCATGAAGCAGAGTCCACGAGCCAGTGACCTTTGGAGATGAAGAAGGAAAACGCCTCCCAGGGAGCTTCATGAAATAGGAAGCCAGGAGAGAAAGCTAGCAGATGACGCTGTGTTTGCCATATGCCCTTCCAGATGAGAGAGGAACCCTGACTGTGTTCACCATGTACCTTCTCACTTCAGAGAGAAACCCTGAACTTCATCATCCTTCTTGAACCAAAGTATCTTTCCCTGGATGCCTTTGATTGGACATTTCTATAGACTTGTAATTGGGACATTTTCTCGGCCTTAGAACTTTAAACTAGCATCTTATTATATTCCCCTTTTAAAAGCCATTCCGTTTCTGGTATATTGCATTCCAGCAGCTAGCAAACTAGAACACCTTAGAACTGTAAACTAGCAACTTATTAAATTCTCCTTTTAAAAAAGCCATTCCATTTCTGGTCTATTGCATTCTGGCAGCTAGCAGACTAGAACTTGGTGGAACATGGAGTATATGGAACTTTCAGTGTTCAGGGAGTGTTGAGGGTAGATGATCTCGACAATCTTCCAAATTCCAAAATGGATACAGTGTTCATGAGGTCCAGCTCTACAGCTAACCTATGTTCTTATAAAATGTGGATATACAGCCGAGACTGTGTAGCCATCATTATCCTACAAAATATGTCCAAGCCTTGGGGTAAGTAGTCCTCATTCCTTATAACTCAAAAGGCCTAAAACCTACATTATAAAAAATATATACACGTTCTATGTAGGAGATGTGGAAAATTACAGAAAACATAAATAAGAAATTAAAAATCAACCATAAACCTATCCCCTAGGATATTATCCATTATTAAAATCTGGGTATTTTCTTCTACTTTGCTTCTGTGTCATTAAATAGTGATCTGAATCATGGTTTTAATGGCTATTACCGAGGATGGGTGTATCATAATTTATTTAAGCATTCTGTTGGATGACATTTAGGGGTTGTTCACAGGCTTTTGCTATGATGGAATACCTATTTATACATAAATCTATGCAGAAATTTTGCCTGTACCTCTGATTATTTCCTTGGAGCACATGTACACATGTGGAATTACTGGTGTAGGGTATGAATTTAAAAGTTTTGTCAAAATGCTCTCCAGACAGTAGTGTAATCAGGGTGTATATTTTACAGCACCTTTGCCAACATAAAGTTTTTTTTTAAACTTTTTTTTAAAAAAAAACTTTGGTAATTTAATTCTAAGCAATCAGTCACTAAGTAAAAATCAATCTCTTATAAAACTGGAAAACAGATTGTCAAGCCAGAAAGTATAAAATGGGTTTAGATGCCCACAAAATTAAATATCGATTTTTTTTTTAAATATTGATGTGTTTTTTGCATCCTACTCACCTATATACTTCACTTCTACATCTGCCAACGCCTGCAAACAGTTCTCATAAGTTACTTCCTCAATACTAAGCGTTCCAATAGCATCATACACTTGTTTGGTCTGCACAATCAGCTCCTCAGTTCTTGTTTCAATTTGTTCTGGTGATAAATCCCATCGCAAAACATTTCTGCCGGCTGCAGTATAGGAAGACATCGCCTGAAGAGGGGACATCACTTCTTTTCCTAAAGTCATTCTGAGCAAAATCCTGGAACCACCAATCCTAAAAAGAATCAGAAAAAGAATAATTAGGGATTTCTGTCCTAAGTCAACATATAAATGTGTATTATCTAATTAAATTTTAGATTAAAAAAAGGTAAATTTATTACAGGTGGACACATATGTGCAAAATTAAATGTTGTATCTCAGAGTAATTTGGGCAGTAAATAAAGAAGTGTTTTCAAAGTCCCCTTGGGGGGCTGGGGAGAAAGGAGAAAATATTCAACTTCCCCATTTGAGGAATTTCTTATATTCTCTCATGCAGTGGGGACAACCAAATCAATAGGAATAGGCAGAGTGCCCTCAACCTTGCGGTACGCCCCTATGAAACTTATTCCTGCCAAGGACAGACCTAAGAGTCACCCCCAGAAACCCCCTTTTGTTGTTCAGATGTGGCCTCTCTCTCTCTAAGCCAACTCGGCAGGTGAACTCACTGCCCTCCCCACTACATGAGACATGACTCCCAGGGGTGTAAATCTCCCTGGCAATGTGGAACAGAACTCCTGGGAAGAGCCACGACCCAGCATCAAGAGACTGAAAAAGCCTTCTTGATCAACAGGGGGAAGAAAAATGAGACAAAATTTCAGTGGCTATAGAGATTTCAAACAGAGTGGAGAAGTTATCCTGGAGGTTATTCTTATGCATTATATAGATATCACCTTTTTAGCTTATGGTGTGTTGGGGTGGATGGAAGGAAGTGCCTGAAATTGCTGAGCTGTTTCTGTAGCCTTGATTTTTGATTCTTGAAGATGATTGTATAAAGATATAACTTTTACAAGGTGACTGTGGGATTGTGAAAACCTTGTGTCCACTGCTCCTTTGTCCAGTGTATGGACAGATGGGTAAAAACATATGGATAAAGAATAAACAAATAACAGGGGAGAAGGGGTAAAATAAACTGTGCAGATGGAAGTAGTAGTGGTCAATGAATGGGAGGAGTAAGGGTATGGGATGTGTGAGTTTTTTCTTCTTATTTCTTTTTCTAGAGTGATGAAAATGTTCTAAAAAATGATTATGGTGATGAATACACAATTATGTGGTGATACTGTAAGCCATTGATTGTATACCAGTATGGAATGCTTGTATATTAACATTTATCAATAAAACTATTTTAAAAACAAAAAAAATTAAGTATTGTTGCATTTTCTAGTTTTCTTGCAGAGAGATAGTTTACCCAAATTCAGTTTCCAAACACTGAATTGTTTATATAATTAAATCATACAGATGAATAAAATTAGGTGTCAGAGACATAATTGTCCTCTATAAATTAAATTAGTTAATCTTTCTTATTTAAATGTGGGTTTTTTTGGGGGGTGCATGGTCTGGGAATAAATGTTTATTTAAATGTTAACTTCCATCTACTATGTACATAAACTCAAAAAAATATTTTGGGGTCAGCAAGGAAGCATTTTCAAAGTTTTATTTTTTATATCGAACACCATTTTTTTTTTTAAACAAAACTTCATGTAAATCAAGAACAGCAACTTGAATTTAAGATTTGGAAAATAAACTTTCTGTTATAGTTATGCTAATTTCCTGAAAGGAAAAAAGAAGTTTCAGGTTGTATATATGGCAATAGAGTAAAAATTAAAAAAAGAAAGATCTTTGGAACTGTACTACACAAAGAGTGAACCCTAAGTTAAACCATGTGCCATAGTTAATAGAACAATTATAAAAATGTGCTTTCATCAATTGTAATGAGTCTACCACACCAATGCTAGTTGCTAATAATAGGTTGTATATGGGAATCTTGTATTTTATGCATGCTTGTCTATAAACCTACAACTTCTGTAAGAAAAAAAAGGAATATTGATACCAATCCTTTATTCTATTAAAACACTCAAACTAACAACATTGATATCATACATATATATATTATTTTAGAGCTTATAAATAAAATATATTGTAATTGATAGCCAACATTTATTACGTGCTCAGGTCCTGTTCTAAATGTTTTCCATGTATTAACTCACTCAGTCCTCACAACACATCTGAGTTGGACACTATAGTTATTCTCCTTTTAGTGAAGAGGAAAACAAAGCACAGTACAATAACTCGCCCAAGGTCACACAGCTAGTCATAGATGCGGGCTAGGATTAAAAAGCAGGCTGCATGGCTCCAGAACCCATACTCTTAACTACTATGCCAAGTGTCATTCCTATTATCTCACAAACCACCCTGCAAAGGAGGAAGGGTTTTATCCCCTTTGCATCAGTAGACAGTTGAGGCTCAGAGGGACTAAGAGACCAGTTAAAGGCCGTTCACTCAACAAGCACTATAAGTACCGTGTATCTGGGGTGACTTATTGATAGGCGGTGGGGATAAAAGGGCAAACAGTCAGGGAGCCAGCTGTTGTAAGACAGTGGAGAAAACAAATGAATCTACAGGCAATCATACCACACTGAGTAAGTGATTACGGTAGAGGTAAGCACAGGGTACTCCAAAAGGCACCAAGGGAGAAACGGTGTCAACAAAGATGTTCTAGAAGGAACAAGAAGCAAGCTGAGATCCGAACAGGTAAAAATCATTCAGAGGACAAAGGCTGTAAGGAGAGAGAAGGCTGAAAAGGTTTAGTAGAGAAAGAAAATAAGAGCCTTGGGAGTGATTAGAGTTCAGTCTTATTCCTAAAGCAAGGGTGAGCATCAGGTGAGAGATAGAAGCGGTGGGTTTTAGAGAAATCCCTCATGCAGTGAGCTGAAGTACATAAAGCAGGGAGATCATCCAAGAGGGCAGTTATTACTACAATGGGGGCATCAGGTTATGGTAGAGTGAACAAGGAATTAGGGTGAATTAGAGTGATGTAAGAGACACTGAGGAGGTAGAATAAAAGGACTTGGTGAGTGAATGGATTTGGTGGTGGTGGGGGACAGTGAGGGAGTTAAGGATGCTATCCAGATTCGGACTTAGAAATGGATGAGTGGTGATTGCCATTTACTGATATAGAGATCACAGAAGGCAGGGAGGCTCTGGGGAGGGAAAAGATACCTTCAAGCCTGAACATGCCATGTTTGAAGTGTCTGTGGTACATGCAAGTGGCATTCATCAGTATTAAAAGGTAACTGAAGTTAGAGTGTGGATAAATCTGCTTAAGGGTGTGTGCAGAGTGCGAAGAGAACAACCAGGCTCTAATCACAGCGATCTGTGAAGGAATAGGAAGAGCCAGCCAGCATGGGCTTTAGGAAGCTGTGAAAGGCAAGCACTGAAAAATGGAGGGAGTAGATAACAGTAACAAAGGTTGTGTTGATGTCAGGATTGAAGAGGCTCTTCCGATTTCAGCAGCAGGAATGTCGTTGTGGACTACAGCAAGAGCAGTTTCAGCAGTAGGAGTGAAGTTAGATGCTACAACTGCGGAAGGAGTGAAATCAGATGCTATAACCGAGGTGTAAGAGGAAAGTAAAGAACTGGAGAGTGCACTGAAGCAGTTTGCTGTGGATCTGGCTGTGAAAATGAGGACAGCTAGAGAAGTAACTGGAAGGGGTGGAGGCATTTTTAAGAAAGGAGAAACTTGAATATTGACCCGTTGGCTATCTTTTTACAAAAAACGAATGGCTCTCTTCTGTAAAACACACTAGGTAAGGCTAACACTTGACTATTTTCTAATATATTTTCACATTTCTTCTTCTACTAGTTGAGTTAAATACTCATCATGGGCCAAGTCTGTCCCAAAATCTGTATATGCCTGCTAAACTTGTTACCATGTAAATAAAATATTTGATTAAATATATGCAAAAAGAGGGATTTTTTTTCTAGGATAGAAAAGTACTTTAAAAAAGGACAGTTACTAAAAACCAATAAGAAAACTACTGTTATAAAAGATTGGGACAAAAATTGTGAAGATTTACATTTCTGAATTAAAACTTCTTAGATGTATCTTTTCTTGCTCTATTTTTAAGAATCTGAAATTGGAAATCAAAGATGATGCATTTTAAGTGTAGTTTGTGCAAGAACAGTGATGAAGGCCAATCAACTGATTCATACTTTACAAAAAGGTCCTGACCTTGCCTCAGTTTGTGAATACACACATACGTTTTAATTTTGAATATCATATTTAAGAAATTTACCATTTTATGATTTCACATGAAATCATTTTTCCCAATTAATTATTAAAGATACATGCAGTAAGTTCCCTACAGAGGGAGGAAGAAATGGGATATAAAGCAAGGACAGTGCAATTTATTATTATTGTGATTTTTGTATGCTGTATGGTGGGGTCACATTTCATCATTTTTCCATGTGAGTATCCTGTTATTGCAGCATCATTTGCTGAACTTTTGTTTGTTTGTTTTTTTTGGGGGGGAAGTACATGCAAACTTCCCCGGGTCTCCCGCATGGCAGGCAAGAATTCTACCACTGAACTACCCTTGCACATCCACAATTTATTTTTGACAGGAAGAGAGACTATGTTTTCAGTAAAATGGATAAAACAGGTAAAATGGGAGTAGTTAAGTTATAATAAAAATGTGAGATGTTTGAATTTAAGAATTCAAAGGTTAAGCAGTGTGATGGTTGGGCTCAGGTGTCAACCTGGCCAGGTGATGGTCCCAGTTGTCTGCTCAGGCAAGCACTGCCTTACCATTACTGCAAGGATATTTCGTGGCTGGTCAATAAACCAGAGGACTAGTTTATTAAGTCATCAGTAAGTTGATCACATCTGTGCCTGATTACATCTATGATCCACGAAGGGTGTGTCTTCCCCCAAAGAGAGAATCCAATTAGCTGAATTTAATCCAATCAGTTTAAGACTTTTAAGGGACAGGAGAGAATTTTCATTTCTTCTTCAGCCAGAGAGACTCTCCTATGGAGTTCGTCAACAACCTTCATCAGATTTGCCAGCTTCACAGCCTGCCCTATGGATTTTTGACTCTTACATCCCCATGGTTGTGTGAGACACTTTCATAGATCTCATATTTACAGGTATCTCCTGTTGGCTCTGTTTCTCTAGAGAACCCTGATTAATACAAGCAATATGACAAAATCCCGGGTATTATCCTGGAAGCTGATAGGTGGTGTAAAGAAGTTGAAGAGTAAAAGGAACCAAGAGTTCAGTATTGTATAAACTGTCTACATGAACACTGGAGTCAGAACCTTGATGGTGGAACCTGGAAGTAGAATGGAAGACTGAACCAGGAACCAAAGTCTTCAAAAAATGGAGGGGGACCAACGAGGTGGTTGGGAGAATGGTAAACTCAGATTGTGAGCCTCAAAGTGTTTTTCTGCCTTTGGAAGTATAAACGGTGAAGAAGTATTAATCTGGGAATATCACTGGGTGGGGGGGGGAGCGTTGGGGCTGGGGAACAAAGAAGATGCTCATCTTTCCTCCTCACTTTGTGGGAAGGTCTTTGAAAGAAAGAGGGATGCATGCAGGTCAGAGTGATTTGGGTAGTGAATAAAGAAGTATGTGCTGGGTCCCCTTGGGGGAATAGGGAGAAGGGGGAGAGGTGTTCAACTTCCCCATTTGGAAAATTCCTGATATTGCAAGGGGACAGCCAATTCAATAGGTCAAGCCCTTGATCTTGGGGTTATGCTCCTATGAAACACATTCCTCAAAGGATAGGCTGAGCTACTTAAAATTATACCTAAGTCATCCTTAGAGAACCTCTTTGGTTGCTCAGATGTGGCTTCTTTCTCTAAGCCAACTCAACATGTGATCTCACTACCTTCCCTTTTACGTGGGACATGATTCACAGAGGTGTGAATTTCACTGGCAACGTGGGACAGAAAGCCTGGGATAAGTCAGGACTCAGCATCAAGAGATTGACAAAAGCCTTATTGATCAAAAGGGTGAAGAGAGAAAGGAGAAAAAATAAAGTTTCAGTGGCTGAGAGATTTCAAACAGAGTCGAGAGATTAACCTGGAGGTTATTCTCATGCATTATACAGATATTCCTTTTTATTTTATAGTATATTGGAGTGGCTGGAGGGAAGTACCTGAAACTGTAGAGGTGTTCCAGTAGCCTAGATTCTTGAAAACAATTTCTAAAGATGTAGCTTTTACAATGTGACTGTGTAATTGTGAGAATCTTGTGTCTGATGCTGTTTATATTCAGGGTATGGAAAGATGAGTAAAAAATATGGATAAGAATAAATACATAGGACTTCCGGAGAAGATGGCGGCTTAGTAAGACGCGCGGGTCTTAGTTCCTCCTCCAGAAAAGCAACTAAAGAAACAGAAACAATACGAAACAGCTCCCGGAGTCACGACAGAGACCAAAAAGACAGCGCACCCCATTCTGGAACAGCTGAATGGGCAGGGAGAATCTGCTGCGGTGAGCTACCCGAAGGGCGCGCGTTTTCCCGGCCGGGTCGGCTGGCGACTGGGGTCCCCTCCACGCACGTGGCTCCCCGGTCTGACTGGGAACGTTGGATAGCGGGGCCCTCCCGTCACGCTTGGCGTTTCGGGCCAGCTGGGCAATTAGGACCGGCACTCTCCCAAGCCGCGGCGGCCAGCGACCCCCACCTCCACGCGCGGTTTCCCGGGCCGACTGCCGTGCAGACAGACGAGCGCCACGAGCGCCACCTACTGGGCAGGAAAAGAAAAACAGAGCCCAGAGATTTCACAGAAAAAGCTTTCAACCAGCTGGGTCCCACACCCAGGGAAATCTGATCAAATGCCCAGACACCAGCAGAAAATAATGGATGACGCTCGGAAAATTGAAAATATGGCCCAGTCAAAGGAACAAACCAATAGTTCAAATGAGATACAGGAGCTGAGACAACTAATGCTGAATATACGAACAGAAATGGAAAAACTCTTCAAAAACCAAATCAATAAATTGAGGGAGGACATGAAGAAGACATGGGCTGAACAAAAAGAAGAAATAGAAAATCTGAAAAAACAAATCACAGAACTTATGGGAGTGAAGGACAAAGAAGAAAAAATGGAAAAAACAATGGATACCTACAACGGTAGATCTAAAGAGACAGAAGCTACAATTAGTGAACTGGAGGATGGAACATCTGAATTCCAAAAAGAAACAGAAACTATAGGGAAAAGAATGGAAAAACTTGAGCAGGGCATCAGGGAACTGAATGACAATATGAAGCGCACAAATATACGTGTTGTGGGTGTCCCAGAAGGAGAAGAGAAGGGAAAAGGAGGAGAAAAACTAATGGAAGAAATTATCACTGAAAATTTCCCAACTCTTATGAAAGACCTAAATTTACAGATCCAAGAAGTGCAGCGCACCCCAAAGAGAATAGACCCAAACAGGCGTTCTCCAAGACACTTACTAGTTAGAATGTCAGAGGTCAAAGAGAAAGAGAGGATCTTGAAAGCAGCAAGAGAAAAACAATCTGTCACATACAAGGGAAACCCAATAAGACTATGTGTAGATTTCTCAGCAGAAACCATGGAAGCTAGAAGACAGTGGGATGATATATTTAAATTACTAAAAGAGAAAAACTGCCAACCAAGACTCCTATATCCAGCAAAATTGTCCTTCAAAAATGAAGGAGAAATTAAAACATTTATAGACAAAAAGTCACTGAGAGAATTTGTGACCAAGAGACCAGCTCTGCAAGAAATACTAAAGGGAGCACTAGAGTCAGATACGAAAAGACAGAAGAGAGAGGTATGGAGTAAAGTGTAGAAAGAAGGAAAATCAGATATGATATATATAATACAAAAGCCAAAATGGTAGAGGAAAATATTATCCAAACAGTAATAATACTAAAAGTTAATGGACTGAATTTCCCAATCAAAAGACATAGAATGGCAGAATGGATTACGACCCAGCAATACCACTGCTAGGTATCTACTCAAGGGACTTAAGGGCAAAGACACAGACGGACATTTGCACATCAGTGTTTATAGCAGCATTATCTACAATTGCAAAGAGATGGAAACAGCCAAAATGTTCATCAACAGACGAGTGGCTAAACAAACTGTGGCATATAGCTACGATGGAATATTATGCAGCTTTAAGACAGAATAAACTTATGAAGCATGTAATAACATGGATGGACCTAGAGAACATTATGCTGAGTGAGTCTAGCCCAAAACTAAAGGACAAATACTGTAAGGTCCCACTGATGTGAACCGACATTTGAGAATCAGCTTGGAATATATCATTGGTAACAGAGACCAGCAGGAGTTAGAAACAGGGTAAGATAATGGGTAATTGGAGCTGAAGGGATACAGACTGTGCAACAGGACTAGATACAAAAACTCAAAAATGGACAGCACAATAATACCTAAGTGTAATGTAACTATGTTGGAACACTGAATGAAGCTGCACCTGAAATATGGTTTTTTGTTTGTTTGTGTGTTTGTATCTTTTGTTTTTGTTTTTTTTTCTTTTTCCTTTATATATATATTATTAGTATTATTATTTTAATTCTCTTCTCTATATTAACATTCTATATTTTTTTCTGCTGTTTTGCTAGTTCTTTTCCTAAATCGATGCAAATGTACTAAGAAATGATGATCATACATCTATGTGATGATACTAAGAATTACTGAGTGCATTTGTAGAATGGAATGATTTCTAAACGTTGTGTTAATTTCTTTTTTTTTTTTTGATTAATAAAAAAATTAAAAAAAAAAAAGAATAAATACATAAATAGTAGGGGGGAAAATGGGTAAAACAAATTGGGTAGACGGAAACAGTAGTTGTCAATGAGAAGGAAGGGTAAGGTATATGGTATGTATGAGTTTTTTCTTTTTATTTATTTTTCTGGAGTGATGTAAATGTTCTAAGAAATCATTATGGTGATGAATACACAACTGTGTGATGATATTGTGAGCCACTGACTGTGCACGATGCATAGAAAGTATGTCTATGAAGATTTTTCTCAATTAAAAAAAAAAGAAAGAGGGATGTAGGGAAAATATTTTCCTCAGGGTGGAATGGATTTCCGTAAAGTAGAAGAAGAAGGTAAGATCCAGGAAAGAGCCTGAAAAAGTGGAGGAGTCTGTTTACCATGGGACAAGGATTCCAGAAACCACAATGGAGAAGCTTAGGAGAATAGTGTAGTGTGGGATACATGTTGGTTCCTACCTGACCACACATGCACTTTCCTCCCAGTACCCCTGCATTCCCTGCACAGTGCATATTTTTTGAAAGTGGCTACCCCAACCCCCGAAATTCTTGTTTGGAATTCTGTGACAGAAGGGGATCTCATTTCCACTGAGTGCAGATAAGCAAGCTTCTATCACTGACTGCAGCTGGCAGCCATCCTAAGAAAAAAAGTGGAACTTGACTTATGATGAAATAAACACTGTGGATGGCAGAACAAAGGAAGGAAACCAAATATTTAATGACATCATTGAGTCCTGAGATCAACTAATCCTGAAGCCTGACCTAGAGCTGGACTTTCTAGTTATGTGAGTCAATAAATCCCCTTTATTGTTTGAAGCCAGTTTGGACGTGGTTTTATATTACTAACCTCACATAGAATCCTCACTGATAAAGGAAAGAACAGAGGGAAAAAAACGAATGGTGGTCAAAGGACAAGAAAATGATGGATGACTGGAGGGTCTGACATGCTGGGGAGTGACCTAAGATAATAGGGATGTGGAGTTCACTCTGTAGAATCGGCTGAAAATTTCTAAAACAATTACTCCCAGCAACCCCTCCACAGAATGCACAGAACTGAGGCCTCCAAGGAGTGAGCAGAAACATGACTGATTGTGTCTCCAAGGAAGTCCCAGTACAGGTGAAGAGGCTGCTCACCGGATTGCTGAATCACAAACAATAAGTGGAAGAACACTGAATAAAACAGGACTTCTGCATTTGAACACCCTGTTTTCAATTCCTCTTAGTACAAACTGAGGAGAATGGGCAAACTTTCTTTATTGTTAAAGAGCTTTGAAAGGAAAGGAAATTGTTACTAGCACTTCGTGTATAAGATGACTTCCACTGTTATTCATTTATCTTCAAACATTTACCAAAAAGCTGAGAATATCTGGTCACAGCAAACCTGATTTTAATGCAGTTAAACTAATAAAAATGTTAACACCTAATATACCCCTAATCACTCTTGTATAATTTCTTTTATAATTAATGAAAAGCTACCCCTCCTTTAGTACAATATTATTCCCTGAATATAGAAGGGATAGAGAGAAAGGAACAAGTTAGAAAGCATGGTTTCTTGGGACAACAAAACACATTAAATTTTTTATCTTAATACCTTCTTTTCTCAGCGTTCTGTGATTTTATCTTAATTTCTTGGGAGATTTATAATTCTTTATTTACAAAGAAAAGAAATGGAGAGAAAGATTGCCTTTCTATGACATTTTGATCAATTATTTTCCTTTCTGCTTTATTTTTGCTTTTCCTCTTCTACCTTCCTTTTACTGAGTATCTCTCCTCCTCTTCTTTTCTTACATTTTCAAGTTCATCCAATGCTTAGGATGTTGGTACACATCTCTTCCATTTCAGTGCCTCTCTCTGCAGCCCTGGAGAACTGCACCTACTTAGGTAACCAGTGCACGTGCAGTCATTCTAGCAGCTGTGCTTGAGACTCTGGTAAGGATTTTTCACTGACCTTTTGCAACTGAGAGCTTTAAAAGTGAAAATACAGGCAACACAGTACGATCCTGTTTTTCTCTATGGGAGTTATTGCATGCACTTATTTGATGATGAAAATATGTATCAAATTTAAGATTTCTACCATCTGATTCTTAATTTTTTTCTTCTACAAAATTTCAGGCTCTTTATTATTTCTGTCCCCACCACACTTTATTGTCTCCTGTCTTTAAAAATCACTTATCAGACTTCCAGAGAAGATGGCGGCTTAGTAAGACGCGCGGGTCTTAGTTCCTCCTCCAGAAAAGCAACTAAAGAAACAGAAACAATACGAAACAGCTCCCGGAGGCACGACAGAGACCAAAAAGACATCGTACCCCATTCTGGAACAGCTGAACGGGCAGGGAGAATCCACTGCGGTGAGATAGCCGAGGGGCGCACGTTTTCCCAGCCCGGGCGGCTGGCGACTGGGGTCCCCTCCACGCACGTGGCTCCCCGTTCTGACTGGGAACGTTGGATAGCGGGGCCCTCCCGCCACGCTTGGTGTCTCGGGCCAGCTGGGCAATTTGGACTGGCACTCCCCCAAGCCGCGGCGGCCGGCGACCCTACACCCCCACGCGCAGTTTCCCGGGCCGACTGCGAGATTCGGATTGGCAAGTTAAAAGAGCCACAGCATCTTTTACTGGTGGGACCCGCAGACAGACGAGCGCCACCTACTGGACAGGATAAGAAAAACAGAGCCCAGAGATTTCACAGAAAAACCTTTCAACCAGCCGGGTCCCACACCCAGGGAAATCTGATCAAATGCCCAGACACCAGCAGAAAATAATGGATGATGCTCGGAAAATTGAAGATATGGCCCAGTCAAAGGAACAAACCAATAGTTCAAATGAGATACAGGAGCTGAGACAACTAATGCTGAATATACGAACAGAAATGGAAAAACTCTTCAAAAACCAAATCAATAAATTGAGGGAGGACATGAAGAAGACATGGGCTGAACAAAAAGAAGAAATAGAAAATCTGAAAAAACAAATCACAGAACTTATGGGAGTGAAGGACAAAGAAGAAAAAACGGAAAAAACAATGGATACCTACAATGGTAGATCTAAAGAGACAGAAGCTACAATTAGTGAACTGGAGGATGGAACATCTGAATTCCAAAAAGAAACAGAAACTATAGGGAAAAGAATGGAAAAACTTGAGCAGGGGATCAGGGAACTGAATGACAATATGAAGCGCACAAATATACGTGCTGTGGGTGTCCCAGAAGGAGAAGAGAAGGGAAAAGGAGGAGAAAAACTAATGGAAGAAATTATCACTGAAAATTTCCCAACTCTTATGAAAGACCTAAATTTGCAGATCCAAGAAGTGCAGCGCACCCCAAAGAGAATAGACCCAAACAGGCGTTCTCCAAGACACTTACTAGTTAGAATGTCAGAGGTCAAAGAGAAAGAGAGGATCTTGAAAGCAGCAAGAGAAAAACAATCTGTCACATACAAGGGAAACCCAATAAGACTATGTGTAGATTTCTCAGCAGAAACCATGGAAGCTAGAAGACAGTGGGATGATATATTTAAATTACTAAAAGAGAAAAACTGCCAACCAAGACTCCTATATCCAGCAAAATTGTCCTTCAAAAATGAAGGAGAAATTAAAACATTTATAGACAAAAAGTCACTGAGAGAATTTGTGACCAAGAGACCAGCTCTGCAAGAAATACTAAAGGGAGCACTAGAGTCAGATACGAAAAGACAGAAGAGAGAGGTATGGAGTAAAGTGTAGAAAGAAGGAAAATCAGATATGATATATATAATACAAAAGCCAAAATGGTAGAGGAAAATATTATCCAAACAGTAATAACACTAAAAGTTAATGGACTGAATTTCCCAATCAAAAGACATAGAATGGCAGAATGGATTACGACCCAGCAATACCACTGCTAGGTATCTACTCAAAGGACTTAAGGGCAAAGACACAGACGGACATTAGCACACCAGTGTTTATAGCAGCATTATCTACAATTGCAAAGAGATGGAAACAGCCAAAATGTCCATCAACAGACGAGTGGCTAAACAAACTGTGGCGTATACCTACGATGGAATATTATGCAGCTTTAAGACAGAATAAACTTATGAAACATGTAATAACATGGATGGACCTAGAGAACATTATGCTGAGTGAGCCTAGCCAAAAACTAAAGGACAAATACTGTATGGTCCCACTGATGTGAACTGACATTTGAGAATCAGCTGGGAATATATCATTGGTAACAGAGACCAGCAGGAGTTAGAAACAGGGTAAGATAATGGGTAATTGGAGCTGAAGGGATACAGACTGTACAACAGGGCTAGATACAAAAACTCAAAAATGGACAGCACAATAATACCTAAGTGTAATGTAACTATGTTGGAACACTGAATGAAGCTGCACCTGAAATATAGTTTTTTGTTTGTTTGTTTGTATCTTTTGTTTTTGTTTTTTTCTTTTTCCTTTTTTTATATATATATATTTTTTATTAGTATTATTATTTTAATTCTCTTCTCTATATTAACATTCTATATCTTTTTCTGCTGTTTTGCTAGTTCTTTTCCTAAATCAATGCAAATGTACTAAGAAATGATGATCATACATCTATGTGATGATACTAAGAATTACTGAGTGCATGTGTAGAATGGAATGATTCCTAAATGTTGTGTTAATTTCTTTTTTTTGATTAATAAAAAATAAAAATAAAAAAAATTCATATGAAACCAAAAAAAAAAAAAAGCAGTGAGAATATGAAAAAAAAAAAATCACTTATCAAAACATGACCCTGTGAAATTTCTAACCAAGAAATAAGTCAGAATACTATAATGGAATTGACAGAAATATGCATTTGTTAGGACTATCATCTTCTGTATCCAAAAAAACAAAACAAATGAAATGCTTAGTCAAAGGAAGCAAGCTGCACAGACACTGATACAGTGCACCAGGTTGCAAAATTTTATTTGGTCAAATGAGCATGC
The DNA here is from genome assembly GCF_023851605.1 of Tamandua tetradactyla. Classification (NCBI taxonomy): domain Eukaryota; kingdom Metazoa; phylum Chordata; class Mammalia; order Pilosa; family Myrmecophagidae; genus Tamandua; species Tamandua tetradactyla. The sequence goes on along the minus strand of NC_135335.1, from coordinate 113,602,653 downwards.
CATAATCATTGAGTTAATTATTTTCTTGAAACATGGAAAACAATTTATGGAATGTACTTTCCAAAATGCTTTGATTTACTGGTTTCATTTTCTTTCCTTTTTTCTTTGTATGCTGAATGGCAGGGGTCACATTTCATTCTTTTTCCATGTGAGTATCCCCTTATTTTAGCACCATTTGTTGAATTTGTTTTTGTTTGGTTTTTCATTTGTTTTGTTTTGCTTGTTTGCTTGGGAACTGCACAGGCCAGGAATCAAACCCGGGTCCCCCGCACGGCAGGCAAGAATTTTACCAGTGAACTACCCTCGCATCCCCTGGTTTCATTTTCTTTTGAAGGATAGTTTTCAAATATTCCTCCCACCAAGTCCTCTTTGACCATTCCATTCACCCAAGGGGGACAGTCCATTTGTTATCCTTCATTTAGGCATTTCAATTACTGTCATTGACCTATTCATTTACTTTGTCTGGGATCCTAAACAAGTGAAACTGGGATTTTTTTCAAGCACAATGATCACTGTACTTTTTTTGCAATCACCCACCCCCACCCCAACACAGTGCACATTGCTGAACACACAATTGATGCTTGTTAGATAGTTGAAATAAGAAGGAATTGATATTGCTAAAACACTACAGCAACACTACCTTCCTTTATCACCACCAGAATTCATATAGTGAAATGTGTTTTATTAGAACCAGGACTAGAGTGAAACTCCGTTATGTAGAATGTCAAAACTTCTGTTTCCCCCCAATCTACATTTTTTTTCATGTTAGCATCTCCTTTCCCCACGGTGTTACTGAGTTGTATTATATGGTTTACATGGCATGTCCTCAAATTTGCCCTAATTCTTTTAAACACTTGGCAAATATATCCAGTATTTGCTTTCAAACGGATGCTTCTCTACTAGCTAAGACTGAAGGCTGCATTACATTAATCCCTCCTGGAATTCCTGTAAAAGTTTAAACAAACTATAATATAATAGCTAAGTGATTTTAAGTATGTCTCTTGTTTGGCTATTTCATCAAAGCCACTCAATTCTCATCTTGATTCCTACTGAAGAGTTGTCCTTCCTAGTCAATGAAAAGGCACACAGCGGATTTTGCCATTGCTGAAGGCTAGCCATGCACTTTGCCAAGAATAGAAGAATATTCTTGTGGTCATTTACACTTAAACTCATTAAAAATAAAATTCATGCTCAGGAAACAAAAAAAAGAGGAAAAAAATAAAAAGGAAAATTTAAAATTCAGTTCCTTGCCACAGTTCCACGTGTGGCAAGTGGCTACCACGCTGGACAACACGGAGAATACTTTCGTCCCTGCAGATGGTCTAAAGGACGGAGCTATATACCACAGATATTCTCCCTCCTGAAATCCCACCTGAACACAATGTGTATGCCGTGCAGTCTGCCTGGACCTGCCAGGGGCATCTTTTCTCTTTCTACTTGCAAAGTAGCTCAGTTGGCATCTTCTTTGGAGGGAAAAAAGGACAGAGAAAGAAAGGCAGTAAGGGCTCATTTACTGAGTAGTTCCCCTCAGCCAGGCGTGGTATTAAAACACTCAGTCCTCATAGTACTCTGAGAAATAAGCACGAGCAAGCACCATCTCAAGAGCACTCGTGTGGCAGAAAAGAGGAAGCAGGGCCAAAGGCATTGACAACCGAACTAAAATAAACACAAGGCTTTTTCTACAGGACTTCAAATTTCACAAATCCATTTTTTTCCACAGTTGAGAGTTGATCTCTTTTATTAACTCTGTTTACCAATATAGAGATCAGGTTAAAAGATTCTACCAAATGTTCATGGTACTAGACCCGCACACATCAAATACTTGTGAACCGCTCCTTCCCCCTGCTCTGAGTAGCCTTTTATGCCTCACATCCCCGCCACTGTTCAAACGTTAAGCATCTCCAGTTGGTGAAGCTCTCCCATACTCCAGTCTCTCTCCTGATGCTCAAACTTCTCTACATCCTCAACTTTGCCACTGAATGCTGCTCTTCCACTTTGTCTTAACTGAAACCTTGATCTCTGCATGTTGGGTTGCTGATGGCTGGGGGTAAGTGGCCGTACTGAGTCAGTCACACAGCACACAGCACACGACTCAGGAGACAACTCTCAGGGGTGAGTGGAAGGCGTCTGCTTTATTGAGGAAGTGCACAGGCTTATATAGGCCGGGAGCATGCAGGAACACATGTCGGATGGGGATTGGTGGAGGGCAGATTTCTGGGATTGGTCATCATTGTCGCCTTGCATCAACCACGGCAGCCAGGTGAGCGATATTTTATGGCTTCTCCAACATCTGCAGAGCACCTCCCTCGCCTGTGAAGTGTAATCACTTTCTCACTGGTTCCTGAGACAGGGTGAATTTTCTCCTAGCTTCCCAACGTGGTTTCCAAATCATTACTGTACTACAATCCTAATCTCCTGAGGCTGCTGCCATTTTGCTACATCATTCACTAGCTCGCTTTGTTTCTGTCATCAACTGATGTCTTTGCCATTTCCTCAAACTTATCAAACACTTGGCTATACAGTCTTCTTCACCTTAAGCTCCAAAACCACCCTGGAGGATCTCTAAGCAGATGGATAAGTCATGCCACTCCTTTAACTTCAGTTTCTTGACCGACTTTGTTCCAAGGACCTTCATGTATACTCTTCTTACCCCATCCAGAGATGCTCCTCAAAGATGATTAATTCTAATAATCCACTCTCTGACAACAACCTTCTATTTTTCCAACTCTCACAATTCTTATTTTTCCATCTCTTTTAGATCTGCAGTCCTTTGATCTTTCTATTTTCTCTCACTCTAACAGGTTCCTTCTTTAGATCTGCCCTTAGACCTGAACAAATCCTGCAATTTAGAGAGCCCCACTTTGGCCCTCCTGTGGCACACTCCACTGAATACAGCTAATAGGATGTGCCCATGCAAAGCCTGCCCACTCACACCTGTGCTCAGAGTTCCAGGACTCCAGAATTCATTGTTCAAATGGCTCCCAGAGCCCTCGGTCCATCTTCCTGAGAGTGAACTGTACCACTGATGGGTATACCTCTTAGACTGAGGGACAACCTTTAGTAAGGGAGTGTCAGGGTGTCCATGAGACCCCTCATGATACTGGAGGGGGACAGGACTGGGCATCCAATGTTGCATAATTGTTAGGAGTGGGCCTTATTTATAAATTCAATCACTTTCCACTAAAAACCCAGCTGCCTTTCCTATACCTTATGCTGCGTTCACCTTAAAACTTCTACCCAGGACCCTACTAACCAGCCAACTTCTTTCTTCAGTAACCTGAATGGAGGTTATGGGATTTGATGCTATTATATTATGGTTTCTAATTTTAGCTGAACTCTAATGTCTTCAGGAAAATACATTCATGATGGATTGCCTCCCATTCCCCACACCAGTTATTTGAAACTATGACCAGCCTCCCAAATTTCTCCTTTCACTGTCAGTAGCTGACCTTGCTACCTATATTGCTAAGGCCATCAAACAGAAATTTCCTTGACTTCTCACCTACAGACACAGCTACATCTATGTCATCCTTTCCTCTTAACTCCTAACTCGGTATAAGTGGTATCTCTTTTGTCCAGAGACAACTTCTTTCTCTCTGCTTAGGTCCTATCCCATCTCTTTCTCGGCTTCACTAAATTTAATATCATCTTTCTTAGCAAAATCTTAAATGTCTCATGTGAACTGCCCCTTTATACACACATGTACACTTAAGTGCTTAGGTTTCTCCCTCTAAATGAAACAAAATAAAAAGCAAAAACAAATACTCGATTCGGGATCTGCCAATAGATGGCATTTTCTTTCTTCCTGTCACCTCCAAGATTTTTCAGAGTGGTCTAGCTTTGTCATCTTCATGTTTTAATCTCTCATTCACTCCTTAATCTACCTCAGTCTGGTCCTAGCTTCATATGAAATGGAACCTGCTCTCTTCGAGCTTCCCAATGATCTCTAAATACAAATGGCATTTTCAGTACTTACCTGTCATGACTTTTTTTGTGGTATGTGACAATGTTGGCCACTCCTTCTTCACTCCCTCCTTTGAAAATTTCTCCTTCCTAAGTTCCTGTGATAATGATTCCTCTTCTCGTTCCGTCTCTGGTTGGTTCCTTCACAATTTCCATCCTCGGCCCCTTCCTCCAGATTCCCTCTCAATGACCACCCAAAATCTTCCACAGTAAATCTGTAACCTCCATTCAGAGCTCTTGCTTGAGCTTCATACCCACAAATCCAACGACCTCAGATACCTCAAATGCTACATGGTCAAAATCCGATTTTTTTCATGAATTCCCAATCTGAGTTTACACTCTCCAACTAGGTGCCTATACTAGAAACCTGTTACACATATGGCTGGAATGTATCATCACACCTAATACTTATTAAAAGCTTATTACCGTGGACTATAGTTAACAGTATAATTATAAAAATGTTTTTCCATCAATTGTAACAAATATACCACACTAATGTAAGGTGTTAATAATAAGGGTGGGATACAGGAAATCTGCATTTTATGCATAATTTTTCTTCTTACAACTTCTCTAATAAAAATAAAACAAAAAATTAAAAAAAAACCTATTAAAATGTCAGGAACTATATCAAGAATTTACATACATTTTCTTATTTAATCCTCCCAACAAGCCAAGAGGCCGATATTAGTGACCTAGTTTTACTGGGCTCAGAGAAGGCTCAAGATCACACAGTAAGGATGGGATTCAAACCCAGGCCTGACTCCTAAGTTTATATCTTAACTATTATGCTGTACTGAGGTTGCAGCTGTATCCTAGAAAAGGAAAGCACCAAATTTCTCAGCAATTTCACCTTCCTGCTCTTTCACCCTGCTTTTTTTTTTTTTTTTGATGCATGGTCCAGAAATCGAACCCAGGTCTCCCGCATGGAAGGTGAGCATTCTACCACTGAACCACTTGTGCGCTCCACCCTGCTTTTAAAGGACAGCGAACAAGGGACATCAAAGCTGGCATCTTTCTATCAGTTCTCTGAATTGTTATCTCTGCCACTCCCTGAGGAACTGCTGCAAAGCCTGTGCAGCAGAGCCCACTTGAGCTTTCATTCAGCTCTGAAAAACAGGCCATGTTGGCTTGGGCAGCTTTTAGCATTTTCAGAGACTAAAACAACTCAAACTGGGACTCCCTGGATGACCACTCTTTGTACCCAGGTCTCGTTCTTTTTTACAGCCCTTTAATCAGCTGTCCTTGGGGAATCAGTAAACAGCTTGAAAAAGCGTCCTCCCCCGAAAAACAGTAAACTTTATTTATTAAAGTACTCATGCAAACAAACTGAAATTTCTAATGCGTAAGGTTCAGCTGAGGAATCCCAAGAAAACTTTCTCTGTAACAAATGCTGGTTCTTAATCCCATCATGATTTCTCAGACAAGAAATAATGATTTGTTGCTGTCATCTGAAATTATGCTTACATTGCAGATTCTCTCTCTATCATTAGAAAGTGACTTTCCATGAAATAAATTACTTGATTCAGTCATTAATTCAGCAAGTACTCAGCGAGACTCTATCACGTGCTAGTTACAGTGAACAAAACCTATTACTGTTAAACACTTCAGGAGTTCATAGCGCATGAGGAAGGGACACAAAGATAGGTTTCCATATCAGGTAGCAATTGCTAAATGAATAAAGTGATCTGGGAATATAGAGGACAGAGAAACTAATTCAGCATTGAGAAACAAGAAACTTCAAAAAGGATGTGACATCCAATTTGGCAAAGTGTTTGAAGATAACTGTATAAAGTATGGAGGGTATGTGGGTGTGAAGGGTAACTATTAAGGCTAAAATAGTAGATTATACCCAGACCATGGATGTCCTCGATGATTTACAATCCAAACTCATGATGGAAACAATCCTTTAACTAGGTTGGAAATTTCTGATACCCAATGGAGTAGGATGAAGGGTAGCTCAGGGCTTGAAAGACAGTACTAAATATAGTAGCAGTTATATCTCATTCTTGGGGCCATTCTTTTCTGTTCTCCATAATCATGAAGTTCTCTAATATCACTCTCTCTCTAAACACACACACACACAACCTTAGAATTCGGTTCTCCTCTTTCTTTGATAACCTTTGTATTAATAAATAACTAACAGAATTGACCTGGAGCATAACAATTCTGTTTTGTTCCAACCAGCATTTGTGGAAGGTCTTCTAGGTGTATTCCAGGAAATGTTACCTATATTAGCTAATTCTACCTGAAAATTCCTGAAGTTCATGGTTTAAGGTCTATTATGTCAATTGGTTACCTGCTCTATCCATTCTGTATTGAAAAAAATTGAAATAAATAATGCTTCTCCTCTATACTTTGGCCTTTTTTTTTTTAATCTGTAAAGAAAAAAAGAATAAACTTAAAATTAAGCCCCTATATAATGCTTGGCATATCGTAGGTGCTCAATAGATATTTGTTTGTTTTTGTATGCTGTGCAGTATCCCGATACCTTTCTTTTTTTGGAGTACATGGGCCAAGAATCGAACCCAGGTCTCTGCATGGCAGGCGAGAATTCTACCACTGAACTATCCATGCACCCCTTAATACATATTTGTTGACTGAATTAAAGTCATGTGAATACTGAACTCACAATTCCCACCAGAGTGGGTAGAGATAGATCAAGAAGGCTGAATGATCTTTTGCTCCAGGACAGGGGAGGAATGAAGGAAACATTCTCCTTCCAATTCTACTAGAATTTAAGCTCTTAGAGCTTTAATTTATTTCATGGAAAGTCACTTTCTAATGATAGAGAGAGAGAGAATCTGCAATGTAAGCATAATTTCAGATGACAGCAACAAATCATTATTTCTTGTCTGAGAAATCATGATGGGATTAAGAACCAGCATTTGTTACAGAGAAAGTTTTCTTGGGATTCCTCAGCTGAGCCTTACGCATTAGAAATTTCAGTTTGTTTGCATGAGTACTTTAATAAATAAAGTTTACTGTTTTTCGGGAGAGGACGCTTTTTCAAGTGGTTTACTGATTCCCCAAGGACAGCTGATTAAAGGGCTGTAAAAAAGAATGAGACCTGGGTCCACACTCTAATCATCTTTGTATTTCTTGGCAAATGTGGAGAAATGTATTCAGCACATAGCATACATGCGATAACTGGTGAATAAATGAATGTAGAAAAGAGATGAAATGATTAATTTGTCCTAGAATAACGTTTAACCTAAGGCAACAAATAAATATGATGACAAAGTAATCAAGAGAAGGTACACAAAGAACAAGAGAGTTGTTGAAGAAAAGTAATTAGGTGAGGGATACACCACAAACATGCTCTGATTCATGACAGGTAATCTACAGACCATTCGAGCACACTTGGAAAGCAAAGCACCACAATTTGACTGCTCTTGCTTCCACCTGCTGGCATAAGAAAGTAATTTTTTAGATTGGGTAGAAATTATATAGCAGCACTAGAAAAAATGATGCATCTTTATGAAAACATTAAATTTTTCAAAGGTTCTTTGGTCAAGGTAATACAACACATTTTCCATAAACAGCCATTCACCAATACGAATACCATGAACTCAGCCACAAATATTTTGAGTGTAGCACTGAACTGCCCTAAACTGGCACTACTTCATTATACAGTCACTTTTTTGTATTTACAAAGTGGCATCTAAGTATGATGACTAGTATGATCAATGCAATGTTAATGGTTCAAACAGCTTTTACATAGCGGAAATCAACTATTTAGTTTTGAGACAGTGTTACACAGATCTTCATTTTTGTATGATTTCTTCCATCAGTAAGACTTAAAAGTATTATTAATTATACACAGGCTCCCCCTTGGAATGAATGAATGATTTACCTTCAATTCAAAATGCTAGTAATTCATTTAAAAAAAAGAGAAAAAAATAATTTTACTTTACAGTTTTTGGAATGAAATGGAAATAAGAATTTCTTGTTTCCAAATTTCATCATTAATAAAAAGGGACTCTTTGAAGTCTTCTTTTCCAAGAAATATAAAAACATAAAAAATGCTAGAAACTGCTCAAAGTCATATGAAGAGTGGACTTCCTGGAAGATGGCGGCTTAGTAAGACGCGCGGAACTTAGTTTCTTCTCCAGGACAGCTACTAGGGGAGTAGAAACGATACAGAAAGCGCCCAAAGCCACAACAGAGATAAAAAAGACAGCGTACCCCATCCTGGAACGGCGGGCTGGCTGAGAGAAGCAGCTCGGGTGAGATCGCCGAGGCGCGCCGGCCTCACCAGCGGGGCGGAAAGCGGCCGGAGTTACTCCCTTCCCCCTTCCCGGGCTGGCTGGGAGAATTGGAGAGGCGGTCCCCTGAAACCAAGGCGGCTGGCGCCCACACCACGCGCAGCCCCCCGGACCAACTGAGAGAATTGGATCGGAAATCCCCAGGCCGTGGAGAACGGTGATGGGTGGGGGAGGCCCCTTCCAAACCCGTGACTCCCGGGGAACATGCACTCTCCCGGGCGGGCCGCTGCCGCTGGCGCCCTCCCGCCACGCTTGTCGCCCAGGGCCGACTAGGAAATTCGGACGGGCTCTTTCCCGGGCTGCGGCGACCAGCAACCCTCTCTGCGTTCGGACCCCGGGCCGGCTCAAGCCGCTTCGGCTAGCGAACCCCCCGGACCGCAAGAGTTTTCCAAAGTTTAAGGTCCCAAAGCACCTTTTACTGGTGGGACCCGCAGACAAACGTGTGCCACGAGCGCCACCTACTGGGCAGGATAAGAAAAACAGAGCCCAGAGATTTCACAGAAAAATCTTCCAAACTTTTGGATCCAATACCCAGGGAAATCTGTCTAAATGCGTAGACGCCAACAGAAGATAACGGATCACGCTCAAATAATTGAAAATATGGCCCAGTCAAAGGAACAAACCAATAGTTCAAATGAGATACAGGAGCTGAGACAACTAATGCTAAATATACGAACAGAAATGGAAAACCTCTTCAAAAACAAAATCGATAAATTGAGGGAGGACATGAAAAAGACATGGGCTGAACATAAAGAAGAAATAGAAAAACTGAAAAAACAAATCACAGAACTTATGGAAGTGAAGGACAAAGTAGGAAAGACAGAAAAAACAATGGATACCTACAATGATAGAGTCAAAGAGACAGAAGATAGAATTAGTGATTTGGAGGATGGAACATCTGAATTCCAAAAACAAACAGAAACTATCGGGAAAAGAATGGAAAAATTTGAACAGGGTATCAGGGAACTCAAGGACAATATGAACCGCACAAATATACGTGTTGTGGGTGTCCCAGAAGGAGAAGAGAAGGGAAAAGGAGGAGAAAAACTAATGGAAGAAATTTTCACTGAAAATTTCCCAACTCTTATGAAAGACCTAAAATTACAGATCCAAGAAGTGCAGCGCACCCCAAAGAGATTAGACCCAAATAGGCTTTCTCCAAGACACTTACTAGTTAGAATGTCAGAGGTCAAAGAGAAAGAGAGGATCTTGAAAGCAGCAAGAGAAAAACAATCCATCACATACAAGGGAAACCCAATAAGACTATGTGTAGATTTCTCAGCAGAAACCATGGAGGCTAGAAGACAGTGGGATGATATATTTAAATTACTAAAAGAGAAAAACTGCCAACCAAGACTCCTATATCCAGCAAAATTGTCCTTCAAAAATGAGGGAGAAATTAAAACATTCTCAGACAAAAAGTCACTGAGAGAATTTGTGACCAAGAGACCAGCTCTGCAAGAAATACTAAAGGGAGCACTAGAGTCAGAACCGAAAAGACAGAAGAGAGAGGTATGGAGAAGAGTGTAGAAAGAAGGAAAGTCAGATATGATATATATAATACAAAAGGCAAAATGGCAGAGGAAAATATTATCCAAACAGTAATAACACTAAATGTTAATGGACTGAATTCCCCAATCAAAAGACATAGATTGGCAGAATGGATTAAAAAACAGGATCCTTCTATATGCTGTCTACAGGAAACACATCTTAGACCCAAAGATAAACATAGGTTGAAAGTCAATGTTGGGAAAAGATATTTCATGCAAATAACAACCAGAAAATAGCAGGAGTGGCTATACTAATATCCAACAAGTTAGACTTCAAATGTAAAACAGTTAAAAGAGACAAAGAAGGACACTATATACTAATAAAAGGAACAATTAAACAAGAAGACATAACAATCATAAATATTTATGCACCGAACCAGAATGCCCCAAAATACATGAGGAATACACTGCAAACACTGAAAAGGGAAATAGACACAAATACCATAATAGTTGGTGACTTCAATTCCCCACTCTCATCAATGGACAGAACATCTAGACAGAGGATCAACAAAGAAATAGAGAATCTGAATATTACTATAAAGGAGCTAGACTTAACAGACATTTATAGGACATTACATCCCACAACAGCAGGATACACCTTTTTTTCAAGTGCTCATGGATCATTCTCAAAGATAGACCATATGCTGGGTCACAAAGCAAGTCTTAACAAATTTAAAGAGATTGAAATCATACACAACACTTAGTCGGATCATAAAGGAATGAAGTTGGAAATCAATAATAGGCGGAATGCCAGAAAATTCACAAATACCTGGAGGCTCAACAACACACTCTTAAACAACGAGTGGGTCAAAGAAGAAATTGCAAGAGAAATTAGTAAATACCTCGAGGCAAATGAAAATGAAAACACAACATATCAAAACTTATGGGATGCAGCAAAGGCAGTGCTAAGAGGGAAATTTATTGCCCTAAATGCCTATATCAGAAAAGAAGAAAAGGCAAAAATGCAGGAATTAACTGTCCACTTGGAAGAACTGGAGAAAGAACAGCAAACTAATCCCAAAGCAAGCAAAAGGAAAGAAATAACAAAGATCAGAGCAGAAATAAATGAAATTGAAAATATGAAAACAGTAGAGAAAATCAATAAGACCAGAAGTTGGTTCTATGAGAAAATCAATAAGATTGATGGGCCCCTATCAAGATTGACAAAAAGAAGAAGAGGATGCAAATAAATAAAATCAGAAATGGAAGAGGAAACATAACTACTGACCTCACAGAAATAAAGGAGGTAATAACAGGATACTATGAACAACTTTACGCTAATAAATACAACAATTTAGATGAAATGGACGGGTTCCTGGAAAGACATGAACAACCAACTTTGACTCAAGAAGACACAGATGACCTCAACAAACCAATCACAAGTAAAGAAATTGAATTAGTCATTCAAAAGCTTCCTAAAAAGAAAAGTCCAGGACCAGATGGCTTCACATGTGAATTCTACCAAACGTTCCAGAAAGAATTAGTACCAATTCTCCTCAAACTCTTCAAAAAAATCGAAGTGGAGGGAAAACTGCCTAATTCATTCTATGAAGCCAACATCACCCTCATACCAAAACCAGGCAAAGATATTACAAAAAAAGAAAACTACAGACCAATCTCTCTAATGAATACAGATGCAAAAATCCTCAATAAAATTCTAGCAAATCGTATCCAACAACACATTAAAAGAATTATACATCATGACCAAGTAGGATTCATCCCAGGTATGCAAGGATGGTTCAACATAAGAAAATCAATTAATGTAATACACCATATCAACAAATCAAAGCAGAAAAATCACATGATCGTCTCAATTGATGCAGAGAAGGCATTCGACAAGATTCAACATCCTTTCCTGTTGAAAACACTTCAAAAGATAGGAATACAAGGGAACTTCCTTAAAATGATAGAGGGAATATATGAAAAACCCACAGCTAATATCATCCTCAATGGGGAAAAATTGAAAACTTTCCCCCTAAGATCAGGAACAAGACAAGGATGTCCACTATCACCACTATTATTCAACATTGTGTTGGAGGTTCTAGCCAGAGCAATTAGACAAGAAAAAGAAATACAAGGCATCAAAATTGGAAAGGAAGAAGTAAAACTATCACTGTTTGCAGACGATATGATACTATACGTCGAAAACCCGGAAAAATCCACAACAAAACTACTAGAGCTAATAAATGAGTACAGCAAAGTAGCAGGTTACAAGGTCAACATTAAAAAATCTGTAGCATTTCTATACACTAGTAATGAACAAGCTGAGGGGGAAATCAAGAAACGAATCCCATTTACAATTGCAACTAAAAGAATAAAATACCTAGGAATAAATTTAACTAAAGAGACAAAAAACCTATATAAAGAAAACTACAAAAAACTGCTAAAAGAAATCACAGAAGACCTAAATAGATGGAAGGGCATACCGTGTTCATGGATTGGAAGACTAAATATAGTTAAGATGTCAATCCTACCTAAATTGATTTACAGATTCAATGCAATACCAATCAAAATCCCAACAACTTATTTTTCAGAAATAGAAAAACCAATAAGCAAATTTATCTGGAAGGGCAGGGTGCCCCGAATTGCTAAAAACATCTTGAGGAAAAAAAACGAAGCTGGAGGTCTCGCGATGCCGGACTTTAAGGCATATTATGAAGCCACAGTGGTCAAAACAGCATGGTACTGGCATAAAGATAGATATATCGACCAATGGAATCGAATAGAGTGCTCAGATATAGACCCTCTCATCTATGGACATTTGATCTTTGATAAGGCAGTCAAGCCAACTCACCTGGGACAGAGCAGTCTCTTCAATAAATGGTGCCTAGAGAACTGGATATCCATATGCAAAAGAATGAAAGAAGACCCATCTCTCACACCCTATACAAAAGTTAACTCAAAATGGATCAAAGATCTAAACATTAGGTCTAAGACCATAAAACAGTTAGAGGAAAATGTTGGGAGATATCTTATGGATCTTACAACTGGAGGCGGTTTTATGGACCTTAAACCTAAAGCAAGAGCACTGAAGAAGGATATAAATAAATGGGAACTCCTCAAAATTAAACACTTTTGTGCATCAAAGAACTTCATCAAGAAAGTAGAAAGACAGCCTTCACAATGGGAGACAATATTTGGAAATGATATATCAGATAAAGGTCTAGTATCCAGAATTTATAAAGAGATTGTTCATCTCAACAACAAAAAGACAGCCAACCCAATTACAAAATGGGAAAAAGACTTGAACACACACCTCTCAGAAGAGGAAATACGGATGGCCAAGAGGCACATGAAGAGATGCTCAATGTCCCTGGCCATTAGAGAAATGCAAATCAAAACCACAATGAGATATCATCTCACACCCACCAGAATGGCCATTATCAACAAAACAGAAAATGACAAGTGCTGGAGAGGATGCGGAGAAAGAGGCACACTGATCCACTGTTGGTGGGAATGTCAAATGGTGCAACCACTGTGGAAGGCAGTTTGGCGGTTCCTCAAAAAGCTGAATATTGAATTGCCATACGACCCAGCAATACCATTGCTGGGAATATACTCAAAGGACTTAAGGGCAAAGACACAAACGGACATTTGCACACCAATGTTTATAGCAGCGTTATTTACAATTGCAAAGAGATGGAAACAGCCAAAATCTCCATCAACAGAAGAGTGGCTAAACAAACTGTGGTATATACATACGATGGAATACTATGCAGCTTTAAGACAGGATAAACTTATGAAGCATGTAATAACATGGATGGACCTAGAGAACATTATGCTGAGTGAGTCTAGCCAAAAATTAAAGGACAAATACTGTATGGTCCCACTGATGTGAACAGACATTCGAGAATAAATTTGGAATATGTCCTTGATAACAGAGTCCAGCAGGAGGTAGAAACAGGGTAAGATAATGGCCAATTGGAGTTGAAGGGATACAGACGGTGTAACAGGACTAGATACAAAAACTCAAAAATGGACAGCACAATAATACCTAATTGTAAAGTAATCATGTTAAAACACTGAATGAAGCTGCATCTGAGCTATAGGTTTTTGTTTTGTTTTGTTTTGTTTTGTTTTGATTCTACTATTGTTACTTTTATTTTTTTCTCTATATTAACATTCTATATCTTTTTCGGTTATGTTGCTAGTTCTTCTAAACCAATGCATATGTACTAAGAAATGATGATCATGCATCTATGTGATGATGCTAAGAATTAATGATTGCATATGTAGAATGGTATGATCTCTAAATGTTGGGTTAATTTCTTTTTTTCCGTTAATTAAAAAAAAAAAAAAAAGAGAGAAGGGATAATTGGAGCTGAAGGGATACAGACTGTACAACGGGACTGGATATAAAAACTCAGAAATGGACAGCACAATACTACCCAATTGTAATGCAATTATGTTAAAACACTGAATGAAGCTGCATGTGAGGTATAGGTTTTTTTTTTTTCTTTCTTTCTATTATTGTTTTAATTCTTATTCTGTTGTCTTTTTATTTCTTTTTCTAAATCAATGCAAATGTACTAAGAAATGATGAATATGCAACTATGTGATGTTATTAAGAATTACTGATTGTACATGTAGATTGGAATGATTTCTAATTGTTTTGTTAATTTTTTTTTTAATTAATTAAAAAAAAAAAGTCATATGAAGAACTGTTTGACACTTTGACACCAGAAATATATGCAGATTTTCCACCCTTAACAAACAGAACTTTTAATTAGAAAAGGTTCATACTATGAAATTATAAAGAATGAAATGAAGAAAAATCTCAGGCTCTAAAAGATGAGAAACAGCAGGTAATAGTTGAATTGATTTTTCTCCCAATTTTGTTTATGAAACAACTGATTTCATAATTACAGGTTCTAAATAAATTTCTCATAGATAACCATAAAAGGATTTTTCTTCTTAAATCTTGTAACTGAATTAAGCAGTCACCTGAGACCACAGATTATACTTAAAAAGTGTTGCTTCACAAATGAAATCAACAGAATTCCTTAATAATTCACTAGTAAAGGGCCCTACAAACATGCATGGAAAACCACAACTCAAAAGACATTCTAATTTAATTTTTCTCCAGAAGCCTGAGTAAATTGCTTTTGGCACATTTAACTGGTGTTTGGGGCATAGTTTTCAGAATTGAGAACTTTAGTAAATTACTCGGGAGAGACTCTCATCTCCTCAGTACATTATTTAATACTTAGGCTGTTTTATTTTTTTTCCATCTACACGTGGGTATTTTGTTGTATGAATGATGATATCTAAGCCCTCAGCCTAATTCTATCTAAAGGCTAGTTTGCTTTTCTTTTTTAAGTCTGGTCTAACGACCAGTAATTTAAACACTCATTGTTTTTACCTGTTAAACTGGTATTGTGTTTTTTTTTTTTAAGTAAAACTTTATCTTTTAGAGCTACATACCACAAATAACTGTTTGGTAGATGAAAAAAGACTTTCCAGGGGCGGGCCGCGGTGGCTCAGCGGGCAAGAGTGCTTGCCTGCCATGCCGGAGGACCCCGGTTCGATTCCCGGCCCCAGCCCATGTAAAAAACAAACAAACAAACAAAATATAATAAAACAAGAAAATGTTTAAAGATGTTTCCCTTTCTTCCATCCTTCCTTCCTTCTCTGTCTTTCCTTCCCTTCCTCCCTCTCTCTCTAAAAAAAAAAAAAAAAAAAAAAAAAAAAAAAAAAAAAAAAAGACTTTCCATAGGCAGGCAGTTTTGAAGCTTGATGATGGGGTTCATGGGGAAGTTCATTATACTAATTTCCAAGTACTTTACTGTTCATGTGCCTAGTTCTAGCTTTTATTTGAAACTTAGATGTGGTCCAAAAGCATTGACTTCAATACTAAAATAGTCATGTTGGCCAGCATCCTAAAAGGGATAATAAATGCTGTAAAGGGGGAAAGTAGAGCACAGATAAGAATAAATATGCTTGACCAGTAAATGAAGATTAATAAATTGCAACTGAAACCAGCTAGTTTAAATCCATTAGTTTAAGGATAAAGGCCAGTGACGTTAAGCCACAAGTATCTCTTTCTGTGTATGTATTCTTTTTTTTTTAACTAGATATTTTGTGGGTTTACAGAACATAAAATGCAGGATCCCCTTATACCACACTATTGATAACACCTTGCATTGGTGTGGTACGCTTTGTTATAACTGATGAAAGCACATTTGTATACCTGTATTATTAACTATGGTCCATGGTTTAAATTAGGGTTCACTGTGTTGTGTAGTCCCATAGATTAAAAAGAAATTTTGTTTAAATTCTAGTACCATATGTACAACCTAAAATTTCCCCTTTTAACTACATTCACAAGTAACTCTTAAGTATAGGCCTAGTCTTTTTACTTTACTACAGATTATGATGAATGTTATGTTAGAAAGAGACTGTTGGAGAAGATTAAATGATACTGGTTTCCAGTGTATCTAAAACTTGAGGTTGGCAACACTGAGCATAGTTATCAGATGGTTTCCATGTTACTTTGTCTAGTTACCAGGTAAGTCTCTTTAGCTACTGCTTGACCATTGCCAAATGCCACCACCATCAATAATAATGATAATAATAATAATAATTCAAACATGTATGTAGCGGGTACTGTTCTAAGTGCTTTACATACTAACTCATTTAATCCTTCCAACAACTCTCTATGACATAGACTCTATTATGATCCCATTTTTAGAGATGATAAAACTGAGGCAGAGAGGGATTTAATAACTTACCCAAGGTCATAAAGCTAGAAATAGCTAATAACCCAGGTGATCTTCCTCCAGAGTTAATGATGTTAAATACTACAGCATATTTCCAATCACACTATCACTTTGGCGAGTCTGACATTCTCTTCAAGTTGCCCTATCACTTTGGCGAGTCTGACATTCTCTTCAAGTTGCCCTATCACTTTGGCGAGTCTGACATTCTCTTCAAGTTGCCCACAGCGATTCACCTAACACATTCTCAGTGCCTGCTGCTCTTCCTCATCCTCCCGTCCTTGATGAGGCACATACATAACAAAAGCACCCGGCCTATGTGGCACTGTTGAGCCATGCCAAGTACCCAGATTCTCCCGTTAGTCAAGCACTGCAACTTCTAAAAGTCAGCAATGGTTATTAACTTAGGAGGATAACTTAGGGTTGTACTTAGAAATGTGCTATCAACAGTCTACACAAGAAAGTAAAACAATGATGACACCTTGCTTTTCTATAGTATATGCAGATACTTAGCAAATTTTGCCTCAAGATGATAAACGTGATTTCAAATCATTTGATCTTCTTTATACCAAAAGCTATTCTTTTTTTAAATTTTTTTATTAATCAAAAAAAAGAAAAGAAATTAATGCAACATTTAGAAATCATTCCATTCTACACATGCACTCAGTAATTCTTAGTATCATCACATAGATGTATGATCATCATTTCTTAGTACATTTGCATCGATTTAGGATAAGAACTAGCAAAACAGCAGAAAAAGATATAGAATGTTAATACAGAGAAGAGAATTAAAATAATAATACTAATAAAAAAAATATATATATATATATATAAAGGAAAAAGAAAAAAAACAAAAACAAAAGATACAAACAAACAAACAAACAAACAAACAAACAAAAAACTATATTTCAGGTGCAGCTTCATTCAGTGTTCCAACATAGTTACATTACACTTAGGTATTATTGTGCTGTCCATTTTTGAGTTTTTGTATCTAGTCCTGTTGCACAGTCTGTATCCCTTCAGCTCCAATTACCCATTATCTTACCCTGTTTCTAACTCCTGCTGGTCTCTGTTACCAATGATATATTCCCAGCTGATTCTCGAATGTCAGTTCACATCAGTGGGACCATACAGTATTTGTCCTTTAGTTTTTGGCTAGACTCACTCAGCATAATGTTCTCTAGGTCCATCCATGTTATTACATGCTTCATAAGTTTATTCTGTCTTAAAGCTGCATAATATTCCATCGTAGCTATATGCCACAGTTTGTTTAGCCACTCGTCTGTTGATGGACATTTTGGCTGTTTCCATCTCTTTGCAATTGTAGATAATGCTGCTATAAACACTGGTGTGCTAATGTCCGTCTGTGTCTTTGCCCTTAAGTCCTTTGAGTAGATACCTAGCAGTGGTATTGCTGGGTCGTAATCCATTCTGCCATTCTATGTCTTTTGATTGGGAAATTCAGTCCATTAACTTTTAGTGTTATTACTGTTTGGATAATATTTTCCTCTACCATTTTGGCTTTTGTATTATATATATCATATCTGATTTTCCTTCTTTCTACACTTTACTCCATACCTCTCTCTTCTGTCTTTTCGTATCTGACTCTAGTGCTCCCTTTAGTATTTCTTGCAGAGCTGGTCTCTTGGTCACAAATTCTCTCAGTGACTTTTTGTCTATAAATGTTTTAATTTCTCCTTCATTTTTGAAGGACAATTTTGCTGGATATAGGAGTCTTGGTTGGCAGTTTTTCTCTTTTAGTAATTTAAATATATCATCCCACTGTCTTCTAGCTTCCATGGTTTCTGCTGAGAAATCTACACATAGTCTTATTGGGTTTCCCTTGTATGTGACAGATTGTTTTTCTCTTGCTGCTTTCAAGATCCTCTCTTTCTCTTTGACCTCTGACATTCTAACTAGTAAGTGTCTTGGAGAACGCCTGTTTGGGTCTATTCTCTTTGGGGTGCGCTGCACTTCTTGGATCTGCAAATTTAGGTCTTTCATAAGAGTTGGGAAATTTTCAGTGATAATTTCTTCCATTAGTTTTTCTCCTCCTTTTCCCTTCTCTTCTCCTTCTGGGACACCCACAGCACGTATATTTGTGCGCTTCATATTGTCATTCAGTTCCCTGATCCCCTGCTCAAGTTTTTCCATTCTTTTCCCTATAGTTTCTGTTTCTTTTTGGAATTCAGATGTTCCATCCTCCAGTTCACTAATTGTAGCTTCTGTCTCTTTAGATCTACCATTGTAGGTATCCATTGTTTTTTCCGTTTTTTCTTCTTTGTCCTTCACTCCCATAAGTTCTGTGATTTGTTTTTTCAGATTTTCTATTTCTTCTTTTTGTTCAGCCCATGTCTTCTTCATGTCCTCCCTCAATTTATTGATTTGGTTTTTGAAGAGGTTTTCCATTTCTGTTCGTATATTTAGCATTAGTTGTCTCAGCTCCTGTATCTCATTTGAACTATTGGTTTGTTCCTTTGACTGGGCCATATCTTCAATTTTCCGAGCGTCATCCATTATTTTCTGCTGGTGTCTGGGCATTTGATCAGATTTCCCTGGGTGTGGGACCCGGCTGGTTGAAAGGTTTTTCTGTGAAATCTCTGGGCTCTGTTTTTCTTTTCCTGCCCAGTAGGTGGCGCTCGTGGCGCTCATCTGTCTGCGGGTCCCACCAGTAAAAGATGCTGTGGCTCCTTTAACTTGCCAATCCGAATCTCGCAGTCGGCCGGGGAAACCATGCGTGGAGGGGGGGTCGCCGGCCGCCGCGGCTTGCGGGAGTGCCAGTCCAAATTGCCCAGCTGGCCCGAGATGCCAAGCGTGGCGGGAGGGCCCCACTATCCAACGTTCCCAGTCAGACCGGGGAGCCACGTGCGTGGAGGGGACCCCAGTTGCCAGCCGCCCCGGCTGGGAAAACGCGCGCCCCTCGGGTATCTCACCGCAGCAGATTCTCCCTGCCCGTTCAGCCGTTCCAGAATGGGGTACGCTGTCTTTTTGGTCTCTGTCGTGGCTCCGGGAGCTGTTTCGTATTGTTTCTGTTTCTTTAGTTGCTGTTCTGGAGGAGGAACTAAGACCCGCGCGTCTTACACTAGGCCGCCATCTTCTCCGGAAGTCCCTGGCTCGTTTATGCTGCGGCTGCACTGGCGTCCATGGACCAAGGTGAGTGCAGCCTCCCCGCGCTAGCGGCTTTGGGCGAGTCCTGCACGGCCGCGCGTAAGCTCCATCCTCTCTCCCTCTCGGCTGCGCGAGCCCCAAAAGCTATTCTTAAAGCAAGAAAGCGAACTTCCTAGCCAATAAAAGGTAAAAGGCAGCCTTTAAAAATACTTTTTCCTAACAAAGATGAAAGATGAATCTTGCCTTAGGTACTACAGGATTCGAAGAAGCCGTACAGAAACCAGATAAAAGCATGATCACACCTACTTGAATTAATATAGTCATTCACTTACTTATGGAGTGCTTATTATGTCCATGCACTGTGCAGAGGGGTGGAGGAAATAGAAGATTTATAAGCATTCTATTTTAGGCAACTGAGTTTCTGATGCCAGTGGGATATTCAAGTAGAGAGGTGTACCAGGTGTCTGAAACTCAGTAGAAAGGGCACAAGGCTAGTTGCTAAAGATTCAGAAATTATTCATAAGGCCTCAAGGAACTTACTGGCCAGTAAGGCAGAGAAAAACATTAGAATTCATCTAGTAAATACTTATTGAGCACTGCTGTGTTACAGAGAATATATTATGATTGTCTTGAAGAATGGATAGGCTATGATAGGCAAAAGCCCTATGATGGTTTGAACTGTTGTGTATCCCAGAAAAACCATGTTCTTTAATCCTGATTCAATATTGTTGGGTGGGATCTTTTTGACTGAGTTGTTTCCACGGAGATTCCAAATGTGGGTGGGTCCTATTCATTAGGTAGTTTCCATGGGGATGTGCCTCCACCCATTCAAGATGGGTTGCCTACTACAGTCCCTTTAAGAAGGAGCCATTTTTGGAAAAAGCTTCAGAGCCAACATTTGGAGATACAGAAAGAAAAGATCCCCAGGGAGGCTGTTTGAAACTAGAAGCCAAAGGACCAGCAGACACCAGCCACCTGCCTTCTCAGTGGACAGAGGTGCTCTGGACCCACTGGCCTTCTTGAGTCAAGGTATCTTTCCCTGGATGCCTTTGGTTGGACATTTTTATGGCCTTAGAACTGTAAACATGTAACTTAATAAATTTCCTTTATAAAAGCAAACCCATTTCTGGTATATTGCATTTCCAGCAACATTAACAAACGAAAACAGGCCCCTTTCCAATCACTGGCATAGTATATTCCAGGAATTAGAAGCATTTTGGAATTTAGAAGTATAATTGGAAAGAAATGAGGTTGGAGAAGTTGAAGGTAAGATTCCATGGGTTCTTTTATGCTAGAGAACTTAAAAGCTTTATATTAAATATGCTAGAGAACTTAAAACCGTATATTACAGGCAACGGTATTTGGTTAGAGGGCCAGATTTGTATTTTATTTGAACATACAAGCAGCTGTGGAGGGCAGGGAAAGTTGATTTTAGGGGGCAAGGAGACCAGTTAGGAGGCTGCAGTACCCAGATGAATAATGGAAATTAAAAGTGGCAGTAGAGTGAAGAGAAAATAATGGATTCAAGAAATACTCAAGAGGTAAGATTGGTAGGACTTCGTGAAAGAACATTTCCAAGTCTCTAGTACGGCAGAGAATGTGGATGGCGGTTACTACCAATGAAACCTTCCAGATTTATCAAAAGTTAATAGAAAATGCAGGTGCAGGAATGGGTTTGGGGAAATATTACTACATAAGTCTCAGACATGTTGACTTTTGAGTGCCAGTGAGATATGCCAGAGTGTGGTAGTGTGGTGAATTGGCAATGGGATATAAGAATCTGAGGATCTGCAGAGGGCTCTAGATTGAAGACAAAGAGGTCTTCACAGAGTAGGTGAAATTAGAAAATTGGGTTACCTAAGGAAAGTACAAAGGAAAGAACAGTAGAGGAGACAGTAGCTAAATTGAGGGAAAGTTTCAGGCAGGACAGTGTATATGGAAGAGATCTGAGCAGGTATGAAGGCTAAAGGAAAGGAGACAGTAGAGAAAGAGATTTATAGTACAAGTTTGGACTAGAAACGGGAGAAGACCAACACTTGTGGGACAGGTTTTAGCAAAAGGAAGCTTAAAAGTAATAAAGAGAGAAATGAGGAATCTGTTGCTGTGGAAGACAAGAATTAAGTGTGGTCAACAGCGCAAATGTTATATGGAGACCAATAAGGTCAGAACTGGAATGTGTACACTGGATTTGGCAACGAACACTGAAGACAAAGTGTCATCTGATCTGTGACTCTATCAACTCTTGCTCTTTGGCAGGCACACTTGGAAACAACTCAAGGTTCTAAGTTTCTTCCTAAGTGCGGCTCTTATGTCACCCTGATCTTATATAGGTGATTTGTTGAGCTTAAATACAAGACTTCATATTTAATGCCACTAAGAATCACCTAAATACAAGACTTCATATTTAATGCTACTAAGAATCACCTTATTAGACTTGTGTTCCAGTGAATAGAAATCCTTCTGGAACTTTAATTTTTCACCTTTACTTAAAAAGTCACTTGAAAATTTCATCAGTAGGTTATGTCTAGTCTCACCTCAGTCACTAGTAAAGCATTTGTAATTTTTCAACACCCACATATAGTCAGTCCTTAATTATGTAAGGATTGATTACTCATTCTTTACATAAATTACCCAGGTTCTTAGGATTCCTTTTCTCTATCTTGAACATAAGAGAGAAAACTGTAATTTAGTATATACCGTGCCAGTCTGAAAGGATGTATGTACCCTAGAAAAACCATGTTTTAATCCTAATCCCATTTTGTGAAGGCAGCTGTTTCTTCTAATCCCTATTCAATGCCATATGTTGGAAACTTTAATTGGACTGTTTTCATGGAGATGTGACTCACTCAAGAGTAGGTGTTAAACTGGATTAGGTGGAGATGTATCTCCACTCATTCTAAGTGGGTCTTGATTACTTTATTGGAATCCTATAAAAAGAGGAAACATTTTGGAGAAAGTTGGAGATTCTGAGAGAGCAGAAAATGACATAGCCACAAGAAGCAGAGAGTCCACCAGCCAGCGACCACTGGAGATGAAGAAGGAAAATGTCTCCTGGGGAGCTTCATGAAACAGGAAGCCAGGAGAGGAAGCTAGCAGATGATGACATGTTCGCCATGTGTGCTTCCAGCCAAGAGGGAAATCCTGACCGTGTTCGCATGTGCCTTTCCAGATGAGAGAGAAACTTTGACCACGTATTCCCAAGGTATTATTTCCCTAATAATGCCTTAGATTGGACATTTCTATAGACTTGTTGTAATTGGGACATTTTCTCGGCCTTAGAACTGTAAACTAGCAACTTCTTAAATTCCCCTTTTTAAAAGCCATTTCATCTCTGGCATATTGCATCGGCAGCTAGCAAACTAGAACAATACCTATTTGGTATCAAGCACTATGCTAGGTGTTTTCATAGACATTAGTTCTTGCAATCTTTAAAAAAAAATCATAGGAGATAGTAAATGTTTTCTCTAGTTTAGGGTTGAAGAAACTGAGCATCTGCACTCAGGTCTGTCTCCAAAACCAATGTGATTGGGAGGCAGTATATTCCTTCTTGGAGCCATTTCATTAGTTTTAACTTCTTTGCTTTAGGCACTCAATTTATACAATGTGACCATTTCTAAACTGTGGGGATTTCTAAACTCAGGGAAGGGGGTTGCGGAGGGGATCATCTATCTTTACAGATCCAAATCCTATCATCCTTCAAGGCCCAGTTCCACCACATAAAATACTTCCTTGTACTATCTTGGAAGTAATCTCTCCCTTCCTGAAACTCCCACGTGAATCCTCTGTTACTCTGTATGGTGCTCATCACCTTCTATCTTGTATTGTAATTATTTATGTACGTGCCTTATCACCCTTCCTAGTCTGCATTACCTTGGCCTTTTAAAGAAAGTTCAAATTAAAAAATGGTCTTATGAAATCTACTTCTGCCTTTACTATGTAAATATTCTTGAGGCTGTTATTAATTACATTACACAATTTCCTCTATATAATGAATCTATATAATAAAGTACACAGGAAAAACTTTGTTCCTAATAATTTATAACCATGGTTTCCCTTGCCTCAAT
Organism: Tamandua tetradactyla; assembly: GCF_023851605.1. NCBI lineage: Eukaryota > Metazoa > Chordata > Mammalia > Pilosa > Myrmecophagidae > Tamandua > Tamandua tetradactyla. Next base: position 113,578,987 of record NC_135335.1, on the reverse strand, counting down.
ACCAGGAAGCTCACAGTAAGATTCTGGACCCAATTACAGAAACTAGGCTGGTCTTACGTTCATTTCATTATTATTTTTGTTTATTATTCTTTTCCCTTTACATTTAAAAAAAATCTTAACATATATTTTTGCAATCAACCACAAATTTTTGTTAAGAGGGGAGTAGAAAATAAATTTCAACTATCAAATAATACCTATACTAGTGTCTTGCAAAAAGAATCTAAATTTGCTTTAAACATCCGTGCTGGTTTGAAATGATGCATGTACCCTAGAAAAACCATGTTTTTTAATCCTAATCCCATTTTCTAAATGCAGCCATTTCTTTTAATCCCTATTCAGTATTTATGCTTGAAACTGTAATGAGATCATCTCCCCGAAAATGTGATTTAATCAAGAAAGGTTGTTAAACTGGCTTAGCTGGAAGCGCGTCTCCACCCATTTGGGTGGGTCTTGACTAGTTTCTGAAGTCCTATAAAAGAGGAAACATTTGGAGAAAGAGAGATTTCTGAGAGAGCAGAGAATGACATAGCCACGAGAAGCAGAGTCTACCAGACAGTGAACTTTGGAGATGAAGAAGGAAAATACCTCCCAGGATGCTTCATGAAACAGGAAGCCAAGAGAGAAAGCTAGCAGATGATGCTGTGTTCGCCATGTGCCTTTCCAGATGAGAGAGAAACCCTGACTGTGTTCACCATGTGCCTTTCCACTTGAGAGAGAAACCCTGAACTTCATTGGCCTTCTTGAACCAAGGTATCTTTTCCTGGATGCCTTAGATTGGAAATTTCTATGGACTTGTTTTAATTGGGACATTTTTTCAGCCTTAGAACTATAAACTAGCAACTTATTAAATTCCCCCTTTTAAAGGCCATTCCATTTCTGGTGTATTGCATTCCGGCAGCTAGCAAACTAGAACACCAACTATCCTCATGCTTTTTAGTATCCTCCCTTGCATGTGTCTACATCACTCATATCATGATTGTGGCATGAGTTAATGAAGATTTGAAGGTTATGTACAGGTTTCAATAAAGTCACATTCTACTACCCACCATTTCTGTAACTTTAGAATTTTCTATTGTCATTAAAAACACTTTCAATGAACAGTTACTTATACACCTTATTGAGTAACCTGGGGATCTTTTTGCCATTCCAAGAAAATTTTTCATATTCTTACTTTCCCTCAGCTACTTCTTGGCAGGTATGAGAGAATATAACACTTAAAGCACAGGTGCTAGACCTAATGGGATATGGATTCCTTATCATGGATCCTTCCAGTTCTCTTGGACACTTTTTCTACCAGGTAGGGCAAGCTACATTACATTATCTTCTTGGTCTGACCAAAAAGTATTTTTGCTTCTTTCAGGATTATGCCCGGCTTGGTGATAAATTTTCCCCAGTTTCAAGTAACTCAAAGGTAGTATAAATCCAGAGTCTGTCTTCCTCTCCCTGGACTGACCCCAGGACTTTCCATGAGAAGTTTGCTTTCAGTTCTTCGTCAGCTGGGGTTGCTTCTGATCCAGTACTTCAGTGACTTGCCCCCTTAATTTTCTTCCACATCCAGACTGACATGTTTAGGAGGAGCTTTGCTCCTGGAGTATTTATTAATTAAATTTTCACTCTCTAAACCCACCAAAAGGGTCTGCAAAGCACCAAGCCCCTGTGTGAATGCCCTCAGTAATGACAAGGTGCTACGACAAAGTTCATGTCTTTCATTATAGGACTTCTCCTCTGCCCCCAAATGCCAAATCTAGGTCTACTCTCTCTAGATATTCACAGTGAACACTGAATTTCCAGTTATTATCACTGATGACATATTTTCACCCATCCATTCAATAAATGTATATTTTGAGCATCTACTGTGTGAATGACACCATGCTAAGTGCTGGAAATACTAAGATGAACAACCAAAAAATAGGTTTCTGATCTCAAAGAACTTGTAAACTAGTGAGGAAGACAAACACTATTCATAATAAGGTGTGTGCTATGGAAGTACTTGCAGCATTATTAAGGAACACCTAATTTAGTAGGAGTTAGGGCAGTTCACCCTAAGGAAGTTTAGGCTGAACTGATGTTGACAGGACCTATCACAAGATAATGGGTTTAGAGATACGTTTATTCTCTGACTCCCTGAACAGAGTGAGGTTATAAACCCATGAGGGCAGGGATGGTGTCGATCTTGTCTATAGCTATATTCCCAAAGTTTAGCTCAGCAGGTAGCACAGATCAAACATTCTAAAAATTTTTCTTGGGGTGCATGGTCCAGGAATCTATCCCTGGTCTCCTGCATAAAAGGTGACCATTCTACCACTGAACCACTTGTCACCCTCAATAAATATATATTTTTGAATAAAAAATAAATGAAAGGTATCTAGAATATATAAATAATTCTTAAACTCAATATGAAAAAGTTAAACAACCCAACAGGAAATGGGCAAAAGACACTAACAGGTATAAAATGCAAATGGCAAACAGATATAAAAACATACTCAAAGTCATTAATACACAGGGCAATCTATATAAAACCTAAGAGATGCTATTTTACAACCACTGGATTGGCAAAAGGTTTAATAAGAGTTGCCAAAAATGGTGGATCAATGGGTATTCATGAGCACTATTTTGAGATGGGGGGTGAAAATTATATCACACTTAGCTAAATAATTGGGCATTATTTGATAAAGTTGCAGATGTGCACATCCTACAACCCAGCGGTTTTTCTCTTAGGTCTATACCTTGTACATATGTACCAGGAGACATTACAAGAGTATTCATAGAAATATTGCTTATAACAGCAAAAAGCTGGAAATAATTCAAATGTTAACAAGAAAATAGATAATAAATTTTGGACTAGTCACACAATGAACAATTTTACAACAGTTACAAGAAGACACAGCCATGTGAAACTAGTTTCACCATGTGCAACTAAACCATATACTGTTTACAAATATATACATTTGTATTAACATTATAAGGAAATGGAAGAGGATGATAAATACAAAATTTAAGACATGGGTTATCTCTGGGATGAGGACAAGAGATAAAGTCGGAGAGGGACATACAGGAACTTCAAAGGTATGAGAAATAAACTTTTAGGAATAAAGATACCTTTTCTCTTTATATATATATGTGTGTGTGTGTGTCTATATAGATAGAGAGAGAGACACATATATAATTACATTCTTGTGTATGGTCTTTTATAACTTTAAAAATAAATGAATGAGTAAGTAACTGTTAGCTGGGCAGTAGAAAGGTAAGGGAAGACAAGAATGTTCCAAATTAAGAAATCAGTATGTGTTAATTTACTGGTCAGGAGATGAGGGTATGAACTCTCTGGCTGCAGCACTGAGTTCAATGGCCATCAGTGGGAGGTAAGCTGGCAGAGGGAAGTAGGGGCCAGAATACACAGGGATTTAAAAACCTTATTAAGGAGTTTTTATGTTATCCTAAGGTTAATGGCAAGCTAAAAATTTTTAAACTAGTGTGACATGTGACATTCGCATTTCATAAAGATTCCTTTTTTCTTAAGGAGAATATATTAGTGAGAAGCAAAAATTGAGGCTGGGATATAAACAAATTTTGGATTATGATGGTGGTATTGGAGATAGAGAAAAGACAAAGAACCTGAAGATGATTTAGGAGTTGGTGGTTGATAGAAAAGGTAAAGGAGATAAAGAAGGCAGGGATGGCTTCCAGACTTGTGACTTTGGTAAATGGTGAAATTTACTGCGACAAAGAACAGTGGCAGAAGAGCAAGTTTATAGGGTAATGTTGTACACTTAATTTAGGACAAGTTGATATTGAGATTAAACTACTAACATAACAGATGCTCGATACATAGCTGTAAAATGAAAAAGTAACTGAATGTGAGAGCTTCAAATGACACTGTCCAATTGGTAGCTGGAATCTACTATCATTCATTTCTCTTTTAAAGAAACAATTCATGTTTCTCTATTTTGTGTCTTGACAGAGGCTACAAAATCTTGAAAATAATTCCTATGAGACTCTGAAAGCTTCTATATATGCATAAATCTCAGTGTAGAATGATATCTAAGCACATATGCAGCCTTTATAATATGGATGTCATGTACTGTAGCAAGCAAGTTTTGCCTGAAAGCTGTGATTATTCCAGTCAGTATAAGTGGGCCTAGAATGTAAGGCAGAAAAAAGAACTTCCTCTTGGCTATGACCACAAATAGGATTAGGTTGACCACAAATAAGATACCAGCAAGATGTGACTCAGACATAAGAGGGCACCATTTTGAATTCCAAGCAGGACCTATAGACAACCTCAGAAAAGCTGGAATGCGATAGGGTCTTCTAAAGTAAGCTATAGAAAACCAGAAATCCGCATTCTGCAAGCTGGACTTTCTCTTATATTTCTTGCAGTTTCTGTGTTGATCTCCTTTCACTTTACTTAATAATTAGAAGTCTTTTAACAAAATCTTAGCCTTCCTGTTTGACAAAGGATTTAAATGTAAAAAATCAAACATGAAAGTACAAGAAGAAATGTAGGCGATTTTTATCAGTATAAAACAGTATAGTACAATGTAGTATTTATGTTACAAGCTCTTTCTAATCCAGAGCTTGACACATACGTATGTACTCAACAGATATCAATTTCCTTGGTTCTTTCTATCTTTAAGCTAGCTGCTTCTCCCCACCAAAGTTCTGTATCTTGTCTTAACCAAACAGGTGATGATGTTTAAGTTTGAGAAGTACCAGGGTATTTCTGACCAAAATCAAGCATAAAGAACAGTCTAACTTTTAACACCTGTAACTTAAAACCCTTCTTCTAAAAAATTTTTTCCCTGCTACAGTTTCCCTAAATTTTTGATTTGGGGGGATAATCTCAGTTTTATTTAATTAATAGTCATATACACAAAGACTGCTGAATTTATGAAGAACTATAATTTAATTAGTCTGGCTTTCTAAGACTTTCCATTTGAAGAAACCGTAACATCAGGAAGCAACCTTTATGGTCTCTAGACTACAAGCTCTGAATTTTTGTTTAGTAAATACATTCAGTGAATAAACTCTTAAAAAATGTAAAGAAATGCAAATTATAATGAGTTGCCACTTTTCAAATTTGTAAGGATAAAAATAATTAAAATACTCAGTGTTGGTAAGGGTGTAGGAAACCAGCATTACAGTTTTACTGATAGGAGTACAATTTGGGAGAAAAGTTTTGGAGGAGACTATGATAGTAGGTACCAAAGGCCTGAAAGATGTACATACTCTTGGATATATGAATTCCATTTCTGGTTACTTATCCTAATAATGAAGGATTTGGAAAAAGACTTAATAACAAAAATGTTTATCTAAGCACTGTTTCTCATAGCAAGACGTTGGGGACAGCTGATATCTCTAGCAATAGGGATTAATTTAAATCATCATACATCCTCAAATGGTCTAAGTTGAAGGTATTTATATTACAGAAAGGTGTTTATATTATATTACATGACAAAAATTATAATATGGTAAGCATGGTATGAATTTTCTGATGGTTGATATTAATGAATGTGGTTGTTTCATACAGTACAGTAAAATGTCTTAACATTAGAAAGATCTGCCTAACAGTGAATCACTGTTTCCCAAATGCCCTATGTTTGATGTTACAAAGTCATGCATGGGTAAAAGATCTTATCTAAGTGTAAGATTTGATCATTTTTGTAAAAAAAAAAGTATGTCTATACATATAAGAAATTTTAAAGCTGTTAACAATGGGTGGATTTTGTATATTTCTTTATTTTTAATATTTTCTAAGTTGCCTACAATGAACATGCATTGCGGTCATAATTTTAAAAAACAATGTTTTTTTTTTTTAATTGAAAAAGAGAACTAGGGCTATTACGTGTAAAATTTGGGCTAAATAGTATTGAACCATCTTTCCCATTACTTTTTTTGACCATGTAATCCATTCCAAATTCTCTAATATACATATAGATTTTGTTTGGATAATATGCTGTGTAATCTGGTCTAGGCAGGAAGAGAAATTCTCCTGGTTTAATTTCTATGGCAACATTTTAGAACTGAATGAAACCTAGATGTCACTTAGTCTAGTCCTTTTCATTTACAAAATAAGTTCAGAGAGGTTTCAAGAAATTGAGTGATTTACTTAAGGTCACAAGGTTAATTGAACAACAACCCAATTTCCAGATTCCCAGTTCATTTATCCCAAGAAATTGGTTTGAGACCCCATCAATGATCCTTGCTGTCAAGCTGGCTGCAGAATGGGTATAGTAGCTTTGCTAACTGTAAAACTCAGCGGAAGCCATAAATGAGTTAGGGGAAAGCCTATATACCACAACAACTTCAAAATGAACTCCCAAGTGTCAGTGGAAACGGGAAAACAAGTTTCTACCAGCAGTAATTCAGAAGAACACAGAAGGCCCTACATGTTGTCTAATATCAACTTCTTTTGGAGAACGGATTTTGAAACAGCAGATTCTGTGATTAAGTCTTTTTTAAGAGCCCTGGGTTAAGGACTATTGTATATGATAATTAAATGCAATATATGCCCTTAAGTAACAAAGTAGTTGATATATTTATGGTAGACTGCCAGCGTCTAACAAGGTAACAATCGATTGTAAGGTTTTAAAAATATATTTCTTTTCTCCTATGCATAAGCAAAGACTCTGGTATTTCTCAAAGTGTGGTCTGCAGAGCCCTGGCAGTGAGGTAGGATGTCCCTGAGACACTTTTTTTTTTAAACTTTTTTTTACTAATTAAAAAAAAATTAACAAACAAAACATTTAGATATCATTCCATTCTATATATACAATCAGTAATTCTTAATATCATCACATAGTTGCATATTCATCATTTCTTAGTACATTTGCATTGATTTAGAAAAAGAAACCTGAGACACTTTTAAAGTAGTCTGGTCTGCAAGGTTAAAAATATTTTCATCTTAATACTAAGACATTATTTACCTTTTTCATTTTGTTTATATTTACACTGATTCTGAAAAAGCAATGGTTGATTAAATTGTTGGCACCTGAACACATCCAAATTGTACTAATTAGTCCAAAGGAAAAATATTTGTGCAATGATGTTGAGCTGAAATAACTGCTTTTTTCACAGAAACCATTTTTGCTTTCAAAAAATGATTATGGTTTATTCAGACTTAGGTATTTGGCAGAAATTCTCTAAAAAAATTAACAAAGTAAACCTATCACTTCAAGGGAGACAATTGACAGTATTTGTTGTCATGGATAAAATTCAGTATTCAAGCAAAAATTAGAATTTAGAAAGATTTTATCTGCCACAGTGAGTTTGAAAACATCCCAATACTTGAAGGATTTTCTGATGGTTGCTATTAATGAATGTGGTTGTTTGATACAGTAAACTGTCTTAACATTAGAAAGATCTGCCTAACACAGTGAACCACTGTCTCCCAAATGCCCTATGTTTGATGTTACAAAGTCATGCATGGGTAAAAGATCTCATCTAAGTGTAAAATTGATCAATGAATTTTAACAGAGTAAGGAAAGTACACTAACGTGGTTTCAGATTTCACATTGCAACTAACCTTTAAAGAACTACTACTCGAAACTGGTGTAATTTCAAAGAAAATGTGTTACTATCTTAAAAGCCGATTAAGGTACTCCTCTCTTTTCCAGTTACCATTGTGAGATGGTATCCTCTTCATGTTTTAAACCAAAACAAAACAACATAGTCTAACAGACTAAATGCAGGTGCAGATGTAACAATCTAGCTATCTTCTATTAAGTCATACATCAGTTTTGTAAAAATGCAAAATACCACTCTTCTCACAGATTATTTTTTTGAGAGAAGTTGGATAATAGTTATTTTTCAATAAAAATGTTATTTACGTATGTAATGGGTTTATTACAGTTATAAAATAAATACATACATTTTTTAACCATTAAAAATTTTTAATATGGGATTAATATAACCTGTATAAAGAGACATTTTTAGAACCTCAGTAATTTTTAAGAAGGGGCCTAAGACTAAAAAGTTTCAGAACTGCTGCTTTATATTAAGATTTATTCTCGTTGACACTTGAGTCACGTAAAGATTTCTTTTGTCAGTATAGTTTCATTTGACAGCTGTAACTCATGCAGCCTGGAGAGCAGCAAAAAATGGACCCTGATATACGGTCAAATCATCACATTAACTTTTTTATAAAAAAGGATTGAGCACAAAGCTCCACATAAGATAAGTAGCAATGTACAACAGAAAACTAAAAAGCTTGAATGCTGATATATTCCTAAGTAGTTTTATCATCCATATCTAGAAAGATAACGTGCGTTTCCTTTTTTCCTGTTGGATCTTCATTTGGATTTATAGTTCAAGGCTAGATTTGGGAATGGGGGTGGTGGTGGAATTGTTTCTGAATACTCCAGCCAGCGCAACCGTGCAAAGGATTTATTTCTCTCAGCATCTCGGTACCGGTCTATTGCGGAGGGATGGGATTAGGAACCTAGGAAGCACTCCAAAATAGAAGCTGAGGCTGCCCCAAACCGTGTCCAAGCGATAATTTTTTTTTCCTTTTTGGACCAAGTCAATGTGCCTCTGCAAGAGCAAGGATGTTTTGCAGGGAGGAAACCAAAAAGTAAATTAGAAAGCACGGAGGGACAGCAGCAGCCAAACCAAAGCGGTTGCATCCTGCTTGAATGTGTATGAGTGTATCATGATGAGCACGAAAGGCTGCCGAGACTCATTATTCCGGAGCTACAGCTGCGGCCCTTTTCGAGGTACGTCTGTCCTTCAGGGTGGGGGGCTTCGGTCCAGGGATTCTGTTACCAGGGCCACCTCCCTGCATTCATTTCGGGCGGACTGCGGTCAATCGCGCCGACTGCGGGAGAGGCAATACCAAACAAAGGGGAGTGGACGCGTCCCCAGGGAGCGGAGGAGGGAACGGCGGCCTCGAGGTTCCCGCGCCCAAGGCCTCTGCGGTGCCGACGTAAGGGCCGCGGGTAGGAGGGTCCCGGGAGCGCCCCAGGAGCGCGGTCGGGAAACGGTGCGCGGCAGAACCCCCCGCCCTGCCCACGGTCAAGGTCAGCCCGCGCGCGGGAGGTACCTGCGGAGGGCTCGCGCGGCCGGAAGGCACCGGGCGAGCATGGGAGCGCCGAGAAGCCGGCGATGGCGGCGGGCGCGTTCAGCTTCGGTTTGGGGGAGGAACGGGAACAGGAGCGCCGACGGGCCGAGAAGCGGCCTAGCTGCGGAAGGCCCGGCCCAGCCCGGCTAGCCAGCCCGGCCTCTCCAGCCCGCGCGCTCCCACGTGCGGCAGCTCCCCGCAGCCGTCCACCTCAGGCCCACCCCGCCCCGCCGTCCCCTAAGCCCCACCCCACCCCCGCCTCCTCTGCCCAGCCCTTCCCCCGCCCCGCCGCGGTCCCCTCAGCTCCGCCCCCTTCCCCGCCCCGCCGCTGTCCCCCTCAGCTCCGCCCCCTTCCCTACCCCGCCGCGGTCCCCTCAGCCCCGCCTCGCCGCGGTCGCCCTCAGCTCCGCCCCCTTCCCCGCCCCGCCGCTGTCCCCTCAGCCCCGCCCCTTCCGCGCCCCGTCACTGTCCCCCTAAGCCCCGCCCCGCCGCTGTCCCCCTCAGCCCCACCCCCTTCCCTGCCCCGCCGCGGTCCCTTCAGCCCCGCCCCGGTCCCTTCAGCCCCGCCCCTTCCCCGCCCCGCCGCTGTCCCCCTCAGCCCCGCCCACTTCCCCGCCCCGCCGCGGTCCACCTCAGCCCCGCCCCGGGGGCGGTTCTGGCGCGACGCCGGCGCGGGGAGCCACGCGCAGTGCCGGGCGGGCTGAGGGGGCGGCGGCGGCCGGGGCCGGAAAGCTCTAGCGCAGCTGTCTGCGCTGCGGCTCTGGAGGCTCCAGCCCCGAGGACGAGGGGCGGGGGGACCGACCCGCCCCCTCGCGGTCGTCTCGCGGCCTCGGGCCTGGTAAGGGGCTTCCGTCCGCGAAGGGTCCCTAGGTGTTTGGTCGTCCAGCCGAAGGCCGGCGGCGCGTACCCGGCCACCAACCCAGGCGGGACCGCGGCGAGGCCTGGGTGCCGGAGGTGGGAAAGGAAGGTCGGCGTTCTCTGGGAGGAGGAGGAGGCCGAGGGGTTGGACGTCTCCTTCCCCCTCTCGCTTTTCCCCGGCTGCCCGGGGCCTTGTGAGTACCTGGGACCCCGCGGCCTAGGCTGCTTTGCCTTGAGAGTAAGTGCACGCGTGGAAGACGTCGCAGCGGGGGTGCCACGCCCTGGCTTTGGGTGGGGGCGGGGAGCCCTGCGGGTTCGGACGCGGCCGTGCTCCGCGTGGCGGACGGGGTGGCATCGTCCAGCCGTCCGCGGGCCGCGGCTGCCGCAGACCGTCGGGTCGGGAGGTGCGGGCCGCCCACTTGGACGACGCTTCTGGTCACGTCTGCTGACCAACCGGAAAGGTCGTTTTTACTAGGAGTGACACTCGGCAGTCGCACAGCCTTCGTCAGTATGTTTTCTCACCAAATGACTTCCAGCCTACGAAAGTAGACAGGGTGTAAACGATGTCTATATTGAAAATAACCGTCTCCCGAGGTAGGGGAAGATGCCCGATGGGGCTCAGCTTCTGAGTCAGCAGTAGGAAACCTCCGTCAGCTTAGTCCCGCGGCCTTTTGGGAGTCGTGTTGACGCCTGCATCCGTGCTTGTAGATGCTGCTATGTATACTGAGATGTTCAGCCAGAGTCTTAGCTTATGTTGTACAGATTTTGAGAAAAATTTTACCTATGCAAGAGATAACATCTATTATTACTGGTAAAGTTAAAAATATGCAATAAATTAGCATAACAATACTAAGCATCCTTTTCTTTAAGAAGAGAAGAGGTGATACAGATTTTTTTTAACTTAAACGTTAATTATAATCCTGTTTTTTTTACCCTTTGTAACCTTTGTGACTGACTCTGTAAAACAACTTAGTTCAATGTTTTCATTTTTCTTATTAGGAAAAAGTGTTTAAATTTCTAAAATGTCATCTATCAAGCAACTAGTTTATGCAGTTATTCGTTTCTTAAGGGAACAAAGTCAAATGGATGCTTATACTTCAGATGAACAAGAGAGCTTGGAAGGTGGGTGCTTGTCCTTAGTGTTCATTTGTATTGTAAATAAAACTGAAATAATATAAGCCCTGTCTTATGATAGATTTTGACAAAATCAAAATGTTTTTGTTGATCTTTTAAAAAGGGAGGCCTAACTATACTGTTATCTTATTCCCATTCTCTGATGCTTGTTTTGATTTTAATAAAAACAGGATAAGGGAACTATCATTCTTTTATTAAATGACTACTCAGTGTCAGAGGTATGCTATTCATATTCTCAGAAATTCGTTTTTCACAGTGACTGTTAATATTGTCCCCGTTTAATAAGTAAGTGAAATCAGGTAAACATGAAAAACAGCTAATATATAGCAAAGCTGTGATTTAAATCCTGGTTCTTACTCTAAAGCTCTCTCCCTGTCTTCTCTACATAATAGGAAAACAAATATTTTAGGAACAATGTATGAAAATACCTTAGTCTTCATAAAAACCTAGTAATTATACAACTAGTGAGTGCTGAAAAGAATGAATTTTGGACTTGAAATGAGGATTTCACTTTGTTTTTTAAAGGGCTTTAAATACTTATTTGGTCATTTGTAAAGTTGTGCGGGGTTTGAATGATAGCATCGTATGTTTCCTTGACAGCATCTTTTGTGGTTCATGATTATTCATGATAAAATTCAAATTCTCTATAATTATCATGAGGTAGAATTCTGAAGATGGATTTGTGGAGGTTCACTGAACTTGTAAATAGTTCGATGTGCCTAACATCCTGTGGCCTAAACACTTAATTACTTTGTTATTGTGAAACAGTACATTTGGGAAAACTTAATAAATAACAGTACAGTTTGAATTTCCTTTCTTGAAGCTGCTGCTTCTGTAAAGGGACACATCTATTAATGTCAACAAGCATTTCCCTTATGAATGTGCTTTTAGAAGGTGGGAATGAAAATTGGGCATTTGTTCCAAATCTACTTACAATCTGGTGAGATAATATTTTTCCAGGTGGCAGTGAGAAGAGCAGGTGACACACAGTTGGAGAACACTGCACAACCAGTCCATTTAATATTAAGGTCTTTTTGTCCTCATTCATGATTAGGTAATGTGAAAATAAAGTTGATTGGTTACCTTCCCTGTAAGGGAAGTAGTGGTTATGATTGTTCTGTAGCAAACAGATAAATGCAGTCATTTAATAATAGATCTTATTTTCTGATCAAACGCAGTATAATACTTTTATAGGCAGAGTTTTTTTAAAAACCAAGATGTTAGGTCCTATTTTTAGTATGGTATTCAGCCAAAAATATGCACCTTCAGCTGTTTGTTATACATGGCAGTCAGAAATGGTGCCAATTGTTTTTGACCGACCCCTATTTCTGACTCTGTGAGGCTAATTTAATTGAATATGAGATCATGTGGAGGTGTCTGCCCACCTTCTAGACATTTAAAAAGCCCTAGGAAAGGAGCCTAAGTTATAGTACCAGCTTTACCACGATTGTCAAGCTGGTATACCATCAGTTTTGAGTCTTGTCATCAGATTATGTCACCCACTCCTTTTAATTGTTGTATTCTGCTGACATCTACTTTTGGCTGTTGTGGCTCCTGCTCATTGTCACTCACTCTAGGACTATTCCTGCCTTAATTCTTGGCAATTGCAATATACTGATGCATGATTATACCGATTCCTTGGCCTCTCAGTTCCTTGACCCATATCCTTGTCCTTTTCTCCTCTGGTAATTTTGTCTTTCTCTTGACCTTAACCACTCCTCCCTTGATCATACCCTAGACCAAAGGTTTTGAATCAGGGGCTGTTTTGCAATCTCTGGAGACATTTTTGATCATCTTGACTGGAAGCAGGGGTATATTATTACCTGCATTTAGCAGGTAGATGCCAGGGATGCTGCTAAACATCCTGCAATGCACAGAAAGTCCCTCACCAAAGAAGAATTATGTGGTCCAAAATGTCACTAATACTGAAGTTGAGAAAACCTTTCCTAAACCTTGTCATTACTAAACTACATCTCCTCCATAAGCTCAGTCTTAAACGTTTCACTTCCTTATCACTACTGCCACTCTTTCTAGCTAACTCCATCTAGAATCACTACCCCAACAATTCTTTGACCCTACCGGTTCTTTCAATCTGTTGATCCTTCACCTTTTCACACCCCTCTTCTTGCCCAGCTTAAATCACTTGGTTGACCATTATAATCATTCCCTCAGATATCCTTCCCCTTCTTGCAAAACCCAATCTTGTTTAGATTCAACCCTTTACCTACTGTATAGATAAGAAAAACATACAATTGCTGACTGGTTTCATTTTGAATTCATGACTACAAACCTCAGTTGGACCTATGTAACGGTGCCAGGCAATCGTACTATTTGTTTCAAGTTTTTTCATCCTTTACCCTTCTCACTGATCATTTTAACATTTTCTCTCATATTCTCAACCCTGCAAACTTTCTTCCCCATTTTTACTTCCAGTTGACGACCTTGCTACCAGCTTCATCAAGAAAATTGAAGTAATCAAAATTCAAATTCCATAGACTCCCACTGCACCACTGGCCATCCATCAGCATCTATACCTACATTCCCTTCGTGCCTGCCTGTCTTCCTGTCTGTTACGTAGATGAACCATCCAGGTTCCTTTCTAAATGGAGCCACTCTAGTGGAACAGTAGAAGTCAAGCTGTCTCACCTACTCCATGATCTCACACGAGTTATTCTGCCCTATTTCTCATATAACATCAAACGTTCATACTTCAGTAGATCATTTCCATTATTTCTGTCTTCTTAAAAGAATAAAAACAGACAACAAAAAAAGCTGCCTTGGGTCCCACTGTGTCCCTCTTTCCCCACCTAATTGTTTTGTTCCCCTTTGTAGCAGACATCTTTGAGAGAATTGTCTATACTTGATTTCTCCAATTCCTCTTCCTTCAATTCTTTCTTAAACCCAGCCCAGTTAAGCCCTTGCCCTCATCTCTCCCCCCATATTTCTTTCATCAAGGTCACTCAAGGTGACCTCCCTGTGGTCAGTTAGTTCAGTGGTCAGTTCTCAGTCTTCAACTGATTTTTATTAGCCACCATTGTTACAGTTGATGATCAATGCTTCATTCTCCCCTCCCCTTATATTTTTTTCACTTGGCTTCTGACATGCCTCTCTTGGTTTTTTCCTTATCTCACTGTCTCCTTTGTTGATTCCTCCTCTCTTCCTTGACCTTTGGAGTGTCCAGTGTCCATGCTTGGTCTTCTAGTCTTCATTATCTTTAGTTGCTTTTGTGGTGCTATTCAGCTTCGTTGCACTTATACATCTTTTATTTATATGCTGCCATTGTCTCACATTTATGCACCCAGCTCAGACCTTTCTTGTGCCTACTAAATATCTTCACTTGTTTGTCTAACATTACCTCACATTTAACATAGCCAGAACTGAACTCCTGATACTCCCACCCAAAATCTGTTCTATCCACTACTTCTCCGTCTCAGTTGATGGCAGCTCCATCTTTTAGTTGTTCAGGCTAAAAACTTTGGCATCATTCTGGACTCTCTTTCTCTCATGCCCTACATCTAATCATTCAATAAGTCCTGTTGGCTGTACTTTCAAAATAAGTCAAGAACCTTACTGCTTCTTATCACCTCCACTGGTATCCCCCTTGATTTGAGCCTCCAGTATTTCTCCCCCAGATTATAGCGATAACCTCTAACTAGCCCCTCCACTTCTATCCTTGTCCCCTCCATCAACTGTTCTCGACACAACCACCAGAGTGACCTTTGTAAGCAGTGTATATCAAATTGTATCACTCCTCTACTCAGAAAGTTGCAACAGCTCTTCACGTTACACAGTCATTGTGTAGTCAGTCTATATAATTTGGACTTTTGTGACCTTTCTAATGTCTTATGTACTTAGGCTTCTCTTTTTTCAGTTGGCTCCGGTCACATCAGCTTCTCCAGTTTGAATGTACCTTTTACTTAAGGGCTTTTGCTCTGCCTAGAATGTTCTTCCCCCAGAAATAGTAACACACCCCACTTCTCCACCACTGCCCCATCTCCTTCCTATCTTTGTCAAATCTCTTCTCTCAATGTGGGCCTCCTTGACCACTCTTAAATCTGCAGCCTGCTTCCCTGCTTCACTCCCTATACTCCCCTATTCTCTTTTCCCTGCACTACTTTATTGCTTATAGTCTACCTCACTTCGCTGTCAGAAGGTCAGTTCCCAGAAGTCAGGGACCTTTTCTGTTTTGTTCACTGATATATATCCTAGGTACATAGAAGAGTGCCTGATACATATCCCAGTGCCTAGAAGAGTGTTCAGTAAATATTTGTTGAATTGAACCAATGAAGTGAATTCAGTGATCCTGGGCACATCACTTAGGTAGTCTGTGTCTTAGTTTTTAAGTCTTGTAGGTAGTGATATCTGCCCCCTACCCATCTGATAGGTTTGTGAAGAGAGTCAGAATCAGTGAATTGTGGGTGTATTGCGTATGAAAGCTTTTGAAAATAGTATTATACAAGTGGGATATGGTATTTCTGAATACTGTTCTTCATTTCTCTTTCTCTTTATCAGTACCAGACAATTATTGTTTGATGTTACAATGGAACAATAATTAAATACAGCATTACTTTAGATTTTTATGTCTTAATCCTGAGTGTAATCTTCTGAATGGAGAATCAAAGTTAATACTTTGTTTTCCTATTTCATAACTAAAAATCTTGTGGTAAAAATAAGTTGAATTATTGCTGTCAGATTATCTAGTTTTTTTTGGCTGATTAATGATAATGAGATAGTCATGAGTTCCAAGGCTATGGTGGCTTTGTTCACCACATCATCATGTTTGTCTTTCTAAATATGTGCTAGTGTTGCACACTAAACATTTTGGCAATTCATTGTGCTTATCAAAACAGAATTGTGCATACAGGAGACCTGGGTTCAATTCATGTTCCATGCACCCCCTAAAAATAGAAATAAATAATTTTAAAAAAACAAACAAAAAAGCAGAAATGTGTTTTTAAAAAACAAAGTAACCACCTTCTTTAGTGATATTTGGACTTGATGTATGCCAGATCTGTGTTCTAGGATTAATGGCAGCAATGATAAAGGAGCTGGAACAGATTGTCTCAACAAGATAGGGTATAAAAATCCCTCAGAGCCACATTTGGTCTTTCTAACTATCTGTATTTATCTCTGATGTTCTGTGCTCCAGTTTTTGGTTAAGGGCTTGGTTGAGTTCTATCCATTTTTTACATAGTTGTGAGTTAATGTTTTTTGAGGGGAGGGATGCTCTCTTCAACAGATTGATTCTGTTTTCTCTTATATTAAAATTTTACTTCCAAAGGCAGCTGATTAAATTTATGGAGTGTCTGTTATTTGCCAGACTCTGTTAAGAGTCAAAGATGAATAAAATGTAGGTTTAGTCCTCAAGGAGACACCATCTAATATGGGAAACAGACATGTAAGCACATGCAATATAGTGCAGTAAGTACAGTCATAGAGACACATAGAAACTACATGGCACAGTTAAGGAAATGATCAGGGAGAGAGGATGTTAATCAAGAATGGAGAAAAATACACGTACACATACACAGTTTTAAAAAATTGTCTTTATGGCAAGGAGAATCTATTTTCTTGTGGTCCATAATTAAAAGTGCAAATACAACTGCTTGACAAGAATAGGAATGGAGAGGATGAAGAATGGGTAAACAAGATTCTTTTCATTCTGAAAAGCACTTTTTGTGATTGTAACTTAGTTTCATAGTTGCTTTTCTAAGGAGAATTGTTCTGTGGCTAGTGGAAGTAGTAGTATTTCTTTTTTTTTTTTAAAGGAAAGACAGAGAGAAGGAAGGAAGGATAGAAGGAAGGAAGGGAGGAAGAAAGGGAAACATCTTTTAAACATTTTCTTGTTTTATTGTATTTGTTTTTTTGTTTTTGTTACATGGGCTGGGGCCGGGAATCGAACCGAGGTCCTCCGGCATAGCAGGCAAGCACTTTGCCCGCTGAGCCACCGCGGCCCGCCCCAGTAGTATTTCTTTTATGACAGTTATTTTCTCAGGACCACAGCTAATATACCTTTTAAAATTCATGAGTAAATGGAGGTGACTCTATTCTGCACTGTCTGGACGTACCCTGGACATTTTGGCTAGATTCTCGTTTTGTTGCGCCAGAAGAAAATTTTTTCTCAAACAAGGAAACTCTCCTTGTAGAGAGGATAAGGTATGCTCTCTCCTCTTTTATTGTCTTAGTTCAGGCTCTGTTTATGTCACTTTGGGGGCCCCACCTAGTTTTCTGCTTCTATTCTCTCACTTCTGTTCTCCATTCTCAGCATTACTAGAAGACTTTCAGTTCTAGCACAAATCCAGTTATGTTGTTCTCCTTCACTAAGTTCTTTAATGGCTCTCCCTTTGCCCATAGCATGAAGTCCAGTTCCCTTAAAAAATGCCAGTTGAGGTACTTGTCGTCTGATCCCAGACTCGTTTCTAGCTTCTCTCCCACCAGGTCTTTCCAGGAGGTCTGTCATATAGCCATATCAGTTATTTTCTTATCCTGAAAATACAGAAAACGCACTTGTTACCACTTAAAATGCCATATATTTTAATTATTTTGTCTGCCTCTTTCTGTTAAAGATTTTTGTTTGCTATGTTTACTGCTGTATACCTACTACATTAGAGCTGTGTCTTACATACAGTAGGTGCTCAGTAATCTGCATGCATGAATGAATTTTTAAAAGCCAATCTGTTTTCAAGTTAAGTGTACCAGGATTAAAATTTAGTGCCTCCTATGTGCTAATGAGTAAGTTTCTCTCACTGTTTTTAATAAGGTTGAGAATTCTATTTCTCACATTAAAAATAGAATTTTTTTTTAGTTTTGTTCAAGGCATTAGGACTTTAGTAATTGATCATGTTTTTCTTGGGGGAATTGAGTTGTTAATGACTTGCTCTTTCTGTAGATTTCACTAAGAATATGACATAATTTGTATTTTGAGAAATTATATTCCAGATAATATTTCTCTTTAGTTGAGGAATAAGAAATCAAGTTGTCTTCCCTTCATAGTTGGTCTATAAACAGAAATATGTATGCAGCTGAACGTTTAGTTTTCCTTATGTTCTGTGATCCTAAATGCTGAATTACCACAGATTGCAATCCTAAGTTCCTTTTTAAGTTGCAATTTTTTTTTCACTATTAAAATTTATTTCAAGTTGCAATTCAGTGCTTGGAGACGGTTTTTAAGATCACCTCAGAAGATACACATCTAGCAGTGGCACAGCCTTTGACAGAAATATTCACAAATACCCTCTGTAAGGTAAGCTGTCACTGTTTTCTCAGTAATACCTGATTTGAATATGACTACAATTTTATGTTAGAGTGTTACCTAGCTGAGAGGTTAGGCATAAAGGGAATGAATTTCTTTCTGGGTGTTAGATACTTCATGTAGAAACCATTAGGAACCTAAAATAGGACTTTATAATTGTATTTTAGCTTTTCATATTAGTAGCTATTCTCATCCTCTCGCCTTCCTTTATGTAATTTGTCTTAGTAGATTTTTAAGACCTTTGCAATATATGAGTATTTTTAGACTTCTAACATCTGAATTGGCATTTCCCCAAAACATGAAACACAGATTAAAAACAAAAATTGTGACTTCAGAGACAGTGTACAGACATAGTTTCATCAGGAATTAGTGGATGAAATCTGCTCATTTCTGAAGCAGGTTTCATCAAATTTGGTGGTGAATAGGACCCTTTAAAACACGGAGAGAATTAGGGTCAATATGCAAAACCAAGGTTGGTTGATCCCTGCTCCCAAGTGCTGTTTATATGATCTATGAATTTGAGCCATTTTGGGAAACATAGACCATAAGGTTTTCTTTGAAAATTTTTAAGATTAGTGAGTTTAGGTTTACCAGGGTGACCGCCCTTGTTTTTTTTTTTCCCACTATATTTTAGTCCCTGTTAGATTCCTTTTATTATTCTTTCTTTTTTTTTTTTCTGGAAATCGAACCTGGGTCTCCAGCGTGGCAGGCAAGAACTCTGCCTGCTAAGCCACGGTGGCCCGCCCCTTTTTACTATTCTAGCTCTGTATTCAACTTTAGTATAGAATGAGGAATTCAGGAGTGAAGCTGCAATGTGTAGTGTATACTTCAGTCTCTGATAGACGTTGTTGACAGTACCTCATTTGACTAGATTCTCCAAGCTGTGTTTCTAGAACTAGTTAGAAGAGATTCTTAGAGTTGCAGTCAAGACATTAATTTGGTACCAGACTACTTCCTCTGTTTATGTGTAGAAAAATAATAATGCAGTTATGCATTAATTGATCAAACAGGTGAATTCTGATGGCATTATATAATATAGTGAGATGGAGGCATGGTTCTCTGTGTTCCTCATCAGAGAGTTCCCGTTTTCTTCCCTTTAGTTAAGGTGGTGTGGTTGTTTCATTCTCTGATCTTGTGACTTCTAAGGGAACCGTGTTTCCTTGGCTGGATATGGTTATGGCTGAAGCTTCCTTCTTCACTCTTAGGTGTTGGGAGGCCTGTGCTTGAGACTACCTTCGGATTTGCTCACTCTTTAGCTGTAGCTGCTGTTGACCTACTACAGAAGAGATCAGAATTTTCCTTACCTCCCATGAAGCTCAAAGTGACTTTTACACTTTATTTGAGTAAAACTTTTTTCCACCTGCATTGCTCTGATGGCATTTAGTAGTTAAGAATTGGTTGAAGTATTGTTTCTTAAAACTGGTTTGATAGTATATCTGCAGTACCATAATTTGTGGTCTCAGAATCTTTTAGTAGCCCTATTTTATAGCTTCATGTAGCTTCATGACACATGTGTGTATTAGAAGTATACGAAAGTCTGAAACTTGTCTGAAATAACATCAGGATTGTTATAATTAATAAAGTATTTTCTCACCAAATATGCTTGGTTGTTAAATAGGCCATTTTATTTTTTTAGGATACTTTTTTTTCTTTTTTCCCTCCAATTCAGTTTTTACACTACATGAATTCCCTTTATACATCCTTTTTATATAATGTTCTTCTCCGTATCATAGGCTGCTCAAATTTATTCACTGAATATGACAATTAGCTTTCAAAGTTGTAAAACAAACCACTTTCATTAACGTAATTGATACGGAATGGATTGTAGTCTAGTTTTTTTCTCATTATGCCATTTTTCTGACCCATAAAAATTTGATACATAAACTCTGCCTGGGCTTGTTGAAAGTTCGAAACAGAAAGACCCCTTAAAAGCAGTACTGAAGGGCAGTAATGTTTCTCTAAACTAAACTGACATACTAAGTAACTATAGTCAGTTTTAATTGATGGCCTCTTCTTATAGATGGTCCCGTTTTGCTTGTTTCTATGGTTTTTTTTTTTTTTTTTTTTACATGGGCAGGCACCAGGAATCGAACCTGGGTCTCCTGGCGTGGCAGGCGAGAACTCTGCCATTTAGCCATCGTTGCTCACCCATTTGTATAGTTTTTAAATTCCATTACTTTATGCTTAGAAAAAATGGTTAGAGAGAGATTTTCTAGAAATGAGGGCAAGATTCATATGCTTTATTAATGATTTTGAATTTGTAAATATTTTTGCGTATCAAAGAAAATAAATGTACAATGTTAGATCTATTAATTTTGAGACTTTAGTCTAGACAAAAGAAATGGTGGCTTTATTTTAAAATATAATACATAGATAATGACCATAAATTATACTTTTTGAAAACTGTGGACTTCATAATTTTTTATAACCTTCAGAGTCAGATTTAAAAGCAATGCAATTTAAAAATATCTTTCGAAAATGGAAAAATATGTTGGATTCCCAGAACCACCAAAGGTGTTTCTGAATTTTCAATTTAGTTTTTACAGACATCTTTGGTTTGAACCTTATTAATACTGAAGAGGTTTGAGGATGATAGTAGGTGCTAAAAACAGGAATTTTATGCTATTCTTTTTCTTAAGACAAAAATAATATATGTTCATTGTTTTATAAAATTTGGACAAGATATTAAAAAATCCTGAAAATTCCATTTCTGAATATTACTATAATCTTTGGTGTGTACTTTTCCAGTCTTTTTTTTTTTTTTTAACCTATTTGCCTGAGGTTTGTATGTTTGTGCACATATGGAAATAATAGGATTATGATATAAATGCATTTTTTTGTAACCTGTGATTTTCACTTCAGTTGTCTCTTAGGATATTAAATATTTTATATGAAAATTTTCAGGAATACGAACAATTTCTTGAATGTACTTCTGTACATTCTTTGTATCCTGTTGCAGATTTTTTTTTTCATGAACTGGTATTGCTGAGCGTAAGAGAAGCAAATGAAAAGTGATTCACAGTTGCCTCTTGTTCTCCAGAATATCCAACATATTCGATTTCTAATTCAAATATACGAGAGGACTATCCCCTATTTCTTGCTAACACTAGTATATAGGTGTTAACTTTCATGACATGGAAGTACAGACTATTTATTATAGTGTGGATAATTATGATTTTACTTGCATTTCTTTGGGATGACTCTTTATGTAGCTCACTGGAAGTACATTGATTTTTTTGAATAGTTTTTTATTAATAAAAAAATTACAAGAAATGCAAACATCCTTAATATATGCTCATTCTGCTCTACGTTTATAATGAGTAATTCACAATATCATCACATAGTTGCATATTCATCATCATGATCATTTCTTAGAACATTTGCATCAATTTAGAAAAAGAAATAAAAAGACAACAGAAAAATAAAGCAAAAACAGAAAAAGAAAAAAAGAATTTTGCATACCATGCCCCTTACCCCTCCGTTTCATTGATCACTAGCATTTCAAACTGAATTTATTTTAACATTTCTTCCCCCTATTATTTATTTTTATTCCGTATGTTCTACTCGTCTGTTGACAAGGTACATAAAAGAAGCATCAGACACAAGGTTTTCACAATCACACAGTCACATTGTGAAAGCTATATCATTATACAATCATCATCAAGAAACATGGCTACTGGAACACAGCTCTACATTTTCAGGCAGTTCGCTCCAGCCTCTCCATTACATCTTGGTTAACAAAGTGATATCTACTTAATGTGTAAGAATAACCTCCAGAATAACCTCTCGACTCTGTTTGGAATCTCTCAGCCATTGACACTTTGTCTCATTTCACTGTTCCCCTTTTTGGTCCAGAAGGTTTTCTCAATCCCTCGATGCTGGGTCTCAGCTCATTCTAGGGTTTTTCTCAATCCCTTGATGCTGAGTCTCAGCTCATTCTAGGTTTTCTGCCCCACGTTGCCAGGAAGGTCCACACCCCTAGGAGTCATGTCCCACGTAGAGAGGGGGAGAGTGATGAGTTTGCTTGTTGTATTGGCTGGAGACAGAGGCTACATCTGAGCAACAAAAGAGGTTCTCTTGGGGGTGACTCTTAGGCATGATTTTAAGTGAGTGTGATATGTCCTTTGTTGGGTTAAGTTTCATGTGGACAAACCCCAAGACTGGGGGCTCAGCCTATAGCCTCGGTTGTCTGCACTGCTTGTGAGAATATCAATAATTCAACTTGGGGAGGTTGAATTTTCCCCTGTCTCACCATTCCCCAAAGGGGACTTTGCAAATACTTTTCTACTCACTGGTCAAATCACTTTGGGCAAACCAATAAAATTTAATGTCCTACCCAAGGTTCCATGTACTTGCGTTGTTCAACCAGCTACCTACATAAGTTATATTAGGAGATGCACTAGTCAAAATATAAATTTTAGTACATTGATTTTTATTTAATTTCAGAATGATATTGTGTCCCTCTCAAACTCAGTGGCTGAAGATGTGGGAAAAGCTGACCAATTAAAAGATGAAGGTAACTATTTCATAGAAAAATTATTTTTTTTAATAAATGATTTCTGAAACTCTGGAGAAAGTAGCCCTGTCAATATGATTCTGGTTTACATGCTTAGACTGGATAGTTATAAGTCCATCTGGCACTTATGAAACAGAAATTAATATGATGGGTAAGAAGCCTGGAAATACAGAATGGCTTGTAGATGACATGGGTGTGGCTTGCTTCAAGTGAAGCAAATCTGTTGTGGGTAAAACTTGCAAAATAAATAACTTAAGAACTGATTGTTTTATTTGCTATGTTTACTCTCAGATCCCAATTTCTTTATACTTAATCCAAGAGAGGAAAATAATTTTTGATATTATTTTTAACTCTTGTATATTTAGTGCTTTTGAGTTCTGTCTTAGCTTTCTAAGGCTTAGGAAAAAAAAAATAGCAGAAACTGGGTATCTTAAAGTCACAGAAATGTAAAGTGTTGGGGCATCTGTGCTCCCTCCGAAGTCTGTAGGGAAGAATCTGTTCCATGCTCTCTTCTGCCTTCTCGTGGTGGCTGGCAATCCTGGTGTGCCTCGGCTTGTGGATAAATCAACCTCTGGCTCCCTTGTCACCTCCGTCTCTATAAGGACATAAGTCATACTGGATTAAGGATTCACCCTACTCCATTATGACTTGAAAAGAAATGTATTGTGGTAACACATATACAACATAACATTTCCCATTTTTAACCATTTTCAAGTACACAGTTCACGGGTGTCAGTTACATTCACAATGTACTGCCATCAGCAGCCATCCATAGGACCTCTTTTTTTTTAAATAGGACCTCATTTTAATTTACCTAATTCCATTTGCAGTGGTGCAGAGGGGTTAGTACTTCAACCTGTCTTTGTGGGGGCACAGTTCAATCTGTAAGAGGTCCTTTGAAATTGATGCATGAATATGGCCCTTGATTTAGGTGTTTATTAGCCAGCAGATTAGGTGGTTACTGCAATATTAAACTTTGTGGCAGCTGGTTGTTGAAGCGTTCTTGGCTTTAACAAATACGGTAGGACCTCATAAATGTAACACACACAAATTCTGGTTTATGCGATTGGCAATGAAAAAAGCAGAGACAGAGAATTAAGATTTTTAAACACTATTTCTCTGGTTAATTTTGTTTACTTATTGTTCCTAGAGAGCATATTTGCTTTATTTATAAAAAATGTCATAGGTATATTCAGATAAAAATATGTATTAAATAATTGGGTTCACTATTTAATATGCGCAATTTTCAATTTACCCGAAGGTCTTGGAACATAATGGTCACCTGAAACGAAGTCCTACTGTTGTTCATTGTTGAGGATCTGTACTTAATTTTCCTATCATGTCTATTATGTTAAACTATAGAGAAAAGACAGGTCAGGCCTACAAGATTTGTACTAAAAACCTGTAGGGAAGAGTCCTTGTCTTTAGCAGTGTATGAGAGTCAATAAATTCCTCATCCTATAGGCAGAGAGCTATTAAGGAATATGCTATGTACAAAAACTGTACATAGTGCCATTTTGGGCCTTTTCTTTAGTTTATGCCCTGGGGAAGGCAGATGAGTTAAAAAAATAATCTTAGTGTCTATAAAAGTAGATATGGAAAAGACTATGCTTCTTCTATTCCTTGGGCCTGGTCATCTCTCTGGGTCAATAAATATACAACTATAAAACCATTTTTAATGGCAGCATAGTATTCCATGGTACCGTTAGACCATGATTTACTTACATAGATAATTTTTTAATTTAAATAACACAGTCTTCAGTAATTTTGTGTTTATTTCTACTATTGTGTGACTCTCTTCAGGATTGCATTATAAAGTGCTGTCTTTTCAACAAATAGACTGGTGTTAGTTTTCAATATTTTGTTTCTTTTTAAATATATCAGCCTGATGCCTCAAAAACTTAGACTGTAGTATGACTTATATAATTACATTGCAAAATAAAGCAACAACTAGATCTCATTATCAGTGAGTTACTATATTTCCCAAAAAATTTGGATTAAAATTATCCAAATATAAGTACATTTTACATATGTCAGTTTCTAACTGAAACAATTTAATCTGATTTTTTTCCCCACCAAGATTGTTGTGAAATTTTCAGTGATGTAATGTATTTCTACTGACATTTTACTTCTACAGCTCTCTTAGTTTAGTTTTAGTAATAATGATGAATAAATGTTAAATTAAAAATTTATTTTTATTACTCATTTTTATTCCCTTGGTATGGCAGGACACTGGGACAGTGCATTCGCTGTAGAGTTTGTTTTGACATAATGAATGTTAGTAAAAAGAAAGAAAGTGAGCAGGATGAGACTTACTGTGGCAGCAGGGACATATTGAGTTGTAATACTGCTTTTGCCTTTAATCAAAAGGCAAGTAAGAGTCCTTTGTTGTCACTGACATGTTACATCTAAGACATGTTACACTTAAAGTTGAAATGATTGCCATTAATGCAGGGTGTATTTTAAAATTTATTTATTTATTTTTCTTCTAAGCCTTCGAATCCGTTGTGTGTGGTGGCTCTCCATATCCACATTTTACTTTTATCTAAGTCATTTCAAGTCTTGCAGCCAAAGTTTCAGAAGGTGAAAAGGGATGCAAACCGGGGTTGAAAAATAAAAGCCTGGCTGCATGTTCAGCACCTGTCTCTGCAAACAATAATTAATGAAACTTATTTGCCAATAATTTTCATGTTTTTAAGGCTTGAACTTTATATAAGTTGTAATTCAGTGGAAGGCTTTGTTATTAGGATTTTGGTAATTAAAATTAGATTCTTTGGCTGATATTAAAAAAAAGAGTGATTGCCATTTTTGCAGGTTTTGCTAGTTGTCTGAAAAGCAAATGATCATGACAGATAAGCATAGGGTTATCCCAGGCTGCACCTTGTGCTTATCTGACTCCTTAACCAGGGCTTCTGGACAGCTAATACCTTCCTGGAGGGTTGCTTTAAAATATTTTGTAATGCGTTGCTTCTGAAGTGCTGCAATAAGATCAGTACAAATCAAGAAGAATTTATTGCTGTCATTCCTTGACAGGTGACAGAAGTGTAAGTGTTTCTCATAGGGTTGTTGTGAAAATTAAAGGAGGAAACTTTATAGGAGAACACCATTAAATCTCACATACTGTACAAATGCTATGTTTGTCTTCACATGTTTTTCATTGTGTCCTGAATTTTTGTATATTGAATATTTTGTCATTTGAAGCTTTTTGTCAATAGCTTATATTATAATATGTATTTGTATAATCTTTATAATGTGTATCTATACATTACAGTATATATTCGTTTAATGTGGTTTATACTAAAGAATATGCAATAAGGTTTTAATAATAGTAGTAGTAATAATAAATGCTACCCCAAGATAAAAAGGCCCAGTAGTAACAACAGAATCCCAGTAGATCCAGAAAATTAAAACCTTTTATATGGAAGAAGCAAATCTATTTAACTAGTTGGGCTAATGTGGTTAACTTCCTGCTTAATCACATTACATTTTCAGCTTCCTTAAAGGCTAAATATAAATATATAAATATTTATTTTTAGAGAGAACCAAATTATTCTTATTTAACATTTCTTACCAGCTTTATTGAGATATAATTCACATACCATACAATTTATCCCTTTCAAGTGTGCAATTTATTATTTTTTAGTATGTTCACAATGTTGTGCAGCTGTCATCACAGTCAATTATGGAAC
This sequence comes from Tamandua tetradactyla, assembly GCF_023851605.1. Taxonomy (NCBI): domain Eukaryota; kingdom Metazoa; phylum Chordata; class Mammalia; order Pilosa; family Myrmecophagidae; genus Tamandua; species Tamandua tetradactyla. The sequence goes on along the minus strand of NC_135335.1, from coordinate 113,552,480 downwards.
ATTATCATCACTCCAAAAAGAAATCCTGTATGCATTAGCAGTCTGTCTTTATATCCATTTCTGATTGCTAATTTACAGAAATTTCTGTATAGTTTTAGGTGATTCTGTCTACCTACTTTTTCTTTAATCCTCATGTTCCCGTTCCCTGCAGACTGACATCTACCCTGCTCCATTAAATAGCTAATGATCTATTAACAAACAAGGTTAATAGGTGAACTTTCAGTTTAGAGAAAGCTGAATGGAATCATAGAGGCCATTGTGATATAAATCCTTCCTCCTAATTCCAATTTATTCTGTAAATTTCTATTTTAAACATGGGTTTATATAAGAGGGCAGGACATTTTTTCCTGTTTAATGAAATACCAGAGAGAACCACAGGAAATCGTTTTTTTTTTGCTGACCAATTTTTAACCTAGCTTAATTATTGCCAGATAGAATTGCATACTAGCCATGGTATCTGAAATTCTCTCTTCATAAAAATTAATCTCCAAAAACCCTCCTTTTAAAAGAATCCAATTTTGGAAAGTATAACACACAAAAATAATATCACGGTTACAGGTGGTTCAGTGGTAGAATACTCAACTTTCTTGAGGAAGACTCAGGTTTGATTCCTGGACCATACACCCAAAAAAATAATAATAATGTCTGCCAATATCATTTTAACATAATCAGTTTGCTAGCTTACCTCCAGCAGAATTCTTAGGGTGTGGTTATTCAGTAGGTACATTTTTTTTTTCTATTAATTAAAAAAAAAAATTAACTAACACAACATTTAGAAATCATTCCATTCTACATATAGAATCCGTAATTCTTAATATCATCACATAGATATATGATCATCATTTCTTAGTACATTTGCATCGATTTAGAAAAAGAAATAGCAAGACAACAGAAAAAGAAATAAAATGATAATAGAGAGAAAAAATAAAAATAAAAAATAAAAATAAAAAATAAAAATATATATATAAAAAAACAAAAAAAAACAAAAATAAAACTATAGCTCAGATGCGGCTTCATTCAGTGTTTTAACATAATTGCATTACAATTAGGTAGTATTGTGCTGTCCATTTTTGAGTTTTTGTATCCAGTCCTGTTGCATAGTCTGTATCCCTTCATCTCCAATTACCCATTATCTTACCCTATTTCTAACTCCTGATGGTCTCTGTTACCAATGACATACTCCAAGTTTATTCTCGAATGTCGGTTCACATCAGTGGGACCATACAGTATTTGTCCTTTAGTTTTTGGCTAGTCTCACTCAGCATAATGTTCTCTAGGTCCATCCATGTTATTACATGCTTCATAAGTTTGTTCTGTCTTAAAGCTGCATAATATTCCATTGTGTGTATATACCACAGTTTGTTTAGCCACTCGTCTGTTGATGGACATTTTGGCTGTTTCCATCTCTTTGCAATTGTGAATAATGCTGCTATAAATATTGGTGTGCAAATGTCCGTTTGTGTCTTTGCCCTTAAGTCCTTTGAGTAGATACCTAGCAATGGTATTGCTGGGTCGTATGGCAATTCTATATTCAGCTTTTTGAGGAACCGCCAAACTGCCTTCCACAGTGGTTGCACCATTTGACATTCCCACCAACAGTGGATAAGTGTGCCTCTTTCTCCACATCCTCTTCAGCACTTGTCATTTTCTGTTTTGTTGATAATGGCCATTCTGTTGGGTGTGAGATGATATCTCATTGTGGTTTTGATTTGCATTTCTCTAATGGCCAGGGACATTGAGCATCTCTTCATGTGCCTTTTGGCCATTTGTATTTCCTCTTCTGAGAGGTGTGTGTTCAAGTCTTTTTCCCATTTTGTAATTGGGTTGGCTGTCTTTTTGCTGTTGAGTTAGGTACATGTTTTTGCAGGTAAGGAGTGAGAGGAGGATCCGGCCCAGAGTGAGATTGGTGATTGAGGAAGGGGTTGCATCTGAATAGGGTGGGGCAGCTGTGAAAGTGGAGAGAGAGGTGAAATAAGGAAGGTGAGAAGAGACTGGGTTTTACCTTTAGATTGTTATAACTGTTGTACTTACTCACTTGGTGAGCCTGGATCTTACAGCGTATACATGATTAATATTTTAAGACTGTTATTAAAATCATTTAAACACATTGAAGGCTAAGGAAGAGCAACTATATAGTACAGTATAAAATCTATCTCCAAAGTGTGACTGAAAAAATCATGTGGCTGCCCTTTGTAGTATTATAATTTCTGTCTTTAAAATTTATCTTTTGGACATCAAATATATTTTTCTGTATATTGCCCTTAACTATATATGTTGCTTACTTTGTTTCAGGCAATAATCACATGAAAGAAGAAAATTATAATGCTGCCGTGGAATGCTATACACAGGCAATAGAATTGGACCCAAGTAATGCAGTTTATTATTGCAACAGGTAAATTGGCACTGTTGTGGCAGTGTTACCGTTCTTAAACATTTTGATTAATAGCTCTGAAGAGGTATAAAGTTTATTCATTTTTTATTTAGAAAAATTTGAAAGTTCAGAAAACTGTGAAGGAGGAGAAAATAAACTTATCACTTAGAGGCAAACACTGTCAATCTATTTTTTTGTTTTTTTTAACGTAAGTATAATTTTTTTAGACTCAGCTTTACTTTCTAGGTATATAATAAACATTTTATTTAAATCCTTCATAAACATTTTTAAATGAATACCAATTAGTCTATTATTACCTCTTGTTCTTTTTTGTATTTCCGACGCCTATCATTGTGCCTGGCAGACAAGCACTCAGTATGAGTTATTTTCAAACAGTTGAATAGAATAATTTACTTAACTCTTATCCTGCTGATGATCATTGAGGTTGTTTCCATTTTATTTTCAATATTGGAAAGCTGAGGTGAACAAATATGTTTCTCAGATTTCGTCTGGACTTCAGATATTCTAGATTTTGGATATCGCCTTGAAAATGTACTCAGTAGCCTAAAGACATAAACATTGAAGAATTGTTGATGCAGGTTGCAAAATTGTTGCAACTTCTTTGAAGGTAGTTTGAAAATTAATTCCCTGCCAGTGTTCTTCCACATTCTTACCAGCACTAAGTATTCAAATTATTTGCTATTTAAAAAAATTTATTGTGAAATGTAACATATACACAAAAAAGTTTCTAAGTACATTTTAACAAGTAGTTTTAGAACAGATGTCAAGTATGCTGTGGGTTATATATAGTTTCACCATTGCAGGTTTTTCCTTCCAGCTGCTCTAAGACACTGGAGACTAAAAAGAAATATCAATAAATGATTCAGAAGTTATACTTATTTGTTAAATCCTATCTTCTAATTATTTGCTTTAAATTTAATATTGTTATTTTAATGTCAGTTGTTCTAATTTTATATTTCTTTAATTATTAGTACAGTTGGGTAGTTTTCAAATGTTGCCATTTGTATTTTTTTTTTTAACCTCTGTTATGATTTTTTCCTATGCCAGAATCTGGCCTGTTTGACTTCAGACTTATTTCTATTTCTTTCCTGCTCTGCTCTTGATAACAGGGCTGACCACTACAGGCTGGATTAACCAGGACTCTTTGTCATCTGGCTTTTAGCTGGGTTCAGTCATGGGAAGTACTGAAAGGAGATTGGAGTTTTAGTAAAAGAAAGGGAAAAGTTGTGGTAGTTCTTCCCCTGTTTTTAGCTCAGCGTATGCATCTGGTAGGAACTGTGTATCGTCCTTGTCTCCAGTCCACTGGAGAGACCTGCCACGGTCCAGGCTGTTGATTGGGTTTTGTACTCTGCCTGTTGTCCCTGTGTTTTAGAAGTGGTAATGGCTTCCTGTGTTTGCTAATCTCTGGATTGCTATACAAATTTCTGTTTGGCATCTCAGCTTTCTGTCATCTATATAATGTATTCCCTCCATTAAATTATGCAGTTTACAGTATTTTAACTGATACATGTCCTTTAACCATATTTTTGAGTATCCTTATATTTTTCAAAATAATGTATGTATGTGTTATATATTGGTGTTGTCCAATAGAACTTTCTGCAGTGAAGGAAATTTTCTGTATCTCTGCTGTTCAATACAGTAACCACTAGCTACAGTTGCTGTTGAGTAACTTGAGAAATGGCTAGTGCAATTGAGGAACTACATTTTTAATTTTTAAATTAATTTAAAATCAAGTATATCAATTAATTAATTTAAATTTCAATAACCATATGTGGCTTTTGATGACACAGGTCTGTATTAAAGACATAAACCCTTTGTCATAATTGCAGTTTATTGTTTGCCTTTTAATGTTTCTTTTTCAACATAATGTAAAATTTACTGCTTTAATAACCATGCTTAAGTTTGTAGTTTCTTGACATTGATAACATTCGCAGTGTTCTGTAATCAATCCCACTGTCTTTTTCCAGTGTATTTTCATCATCCCAAACAGAAATTCTGTACCCATTATGCAATATCACTATTCTCTACTCTCCCCAGCCTCTGATAAGTACTGTTCTACTTTCTGTCTTGTGAATTTGCTTACATTCTAGATATTTCATATAACTGAAATCATGCAATATTTGTTCTTTTGTAACTAGCTTATTTCACTCAACATGATGCTTTTAAGGTTGTTGCATATATCCTTCCTTTTAATGCTGAATAATATTTTCATTGTGTGTATTTACCACATTTTCTTTATCTATTCATCTTCTAATGGACATTTTGGTTACTTCCACCTTTTTGCTGTTGTGAATATTGCTGCTTTCAAATTGGCTTTCAAATATCTGTTTGAGTCCCTGCTTTCAGTTTTCTTGTGGGTGTATACCTAGGATTGGAGTTGCCAGGACATATGGTAATTCTATATGTAACTTTCTGAGAAACCACTGAACTGTTTTTCCACAGCAGCTGTACCATTTTACATCCCCACCAGCAATATGTGAGGATTTCAGTTTTTCCACATCCTTGCTAACACTTGTTATTTTCTGTGTGTGTGTGTGTGTGTTGTGTGTGATAATAGCCATTGTAGTGGGTATGAAGTGATAGCGCATTATGGTTTGCATTTCCCTAGTGACTAATGATGTTGAGCATCTTTTCATGTACTTATTGACCATTTGTATATCTTCATTGGAAAATGTCTATTCAAGTCCAGTTTTTAATTGATGTTTTAATTTGTAAACTGCCAGAATGCAGTATATCAGAAACAGAATGGCTTTTAAAAAGGGAATTTATTAACTTGCAAGTTTACAGTTCTAAGGCTTTGAAAATGTCCAAATTAAGGCAAGGCTATAAAAAATGTCCAAACTAAGGCATCTAAGGACAGATACCTTGGCCCAAGGAGGCTTATGATGTTTGGGGTTTCTGTCTCAGCTGGAAAGACACATGGCAATTTCTGCTAGCTTTCTCTCCTCATTTTGTAAGGCTTCCCCAGGGGTATTTTTCCTTCTGCATCTCCAAAGGTCTCTGGCTGGGTGGACTGTATTGTTTCTGAGATTTTTCCGAGATGTTTCCCCTTCTAAAGCTAAGTAAGCTAATCAGGACCCACCTGGATTGGGTAGAGTCACATCTTCATCTAATGAAAAGGTCACACCACAGTTGAGCACGTCACATCTCAATGGAGATAGTCTAATCAAAAGCTTCTTACAATATTGAATCAGGATTGAGAGAAATGGGTTCCCTCACATGGTTGGGTCAGGATTAAAACATAGCTTTTCTGAATACATAATAGATTCAAACTGGCACATTGGTTTGTTTTCTTTTTGTTGTTTATATATTCTTGATATTAAACCCTTATTCATATATATATATGATTTACAAGTATTTTTCCCATTCTATAGTTTTTTCACTTGCTTGATAATCTTCTTTGATGCACAAAAGTTTTTAGTTTTGATGAAGTCCCATTTATCTTTTTTGCTAATCTTTTGGTGCCATATTTAAGAACCTTTTGGCAAATTCAAGCTCATGAAGATTAACCCGTGTTTTCTTCTGAGGGTTTTATGGTTTTAGCTTTTATTAGCATAATGTTTTTGAAACTTAACAATGTTGTTGGGTATATCAGCATTTTGTTCTCTTTTATGGGTCAGTAATATTCCACTGTTTGAATATAGCACAGTTTGCTTGGCCATTTTCTTATTGATGGACATCTGAACTGCTTCCATTTATTGACTATTATGAATAGAGTAGCTATGAACATTTTATTTAAGTGTTTTAGTGAATATACATTTTCTTTCTTTTAGTTAAATAGTTAGGAATGGAATTGCAGGGTTATGGGGTAGGTTTATGTTTAGCTTTGTTATTATAACTATAAAAAGTGGTTGCACCATTTCAGATTCCCAGTGGTGTCGGAGAGTTTCATTTGTTCTACATTCTTGCCAACATATGATGTTATCCATCTTTTAAATTTTTGTAGTACTGGTGGTTGTGTAATAGTATTTCCATGTGGTTTTTCTTCTTTTTTTTTTTTTTTACATCATAACTTTATTCTGTCTTAAAGCTGCATAATATTCCATCTTATGTAAATGTCACAGTTTGCTTAGCCAACTGTCTGTTGATGGACATTTTGGCTGTTTCCATCTCTTGGTAATTGTTAATAATGCTGCTATAAACATTGGTGTGTAAATGTCTGTTTGTGTCCTTGGCCTCGTGTGCTTTGAGTAGAGACAGCATATAGATGGGTCCTGTTTTTTAATCCATTCTGCCAGACTATGTCTTTTGATTGGAGAGTTTAATCCATTAACATTCAGTGTTATTACTGCATGGGTAGTACTTTCTTCTACTATTTTGCCTTCTAGATTTTATATGTCATATCTAATTTTCCTTCTTTTTACCTTTACTCATAGTCTTCCTTTCTACACTTTTCTCCATACCTCTCTCTTCTGTCTTTGTATCTGTCTCTAGTGTTCCCTTTAGTATTTCTTGCAGAGCTGGTCTCTTGGTCACAAATTCACTCAGTGATTTTTTGTTTGAAAATGTTTTAATTTCTCCCTCATTTTTGAAGGACAGTTTTGCTGGATATAGAATTCTTGGTTGGCAGTTTTTCTCTTTTAATAATTTAAATATATTATCCCACTGTCTTCTCACCTCCATGGTTTCTGCTGAGAGATCTGCACATAGTTTTATTGGGCTTCCCTTGTATGTCATGGATTGCTTTTCTCTTGCTGTTTTCAAGATCCTCTCTATCTCTTTGACCTCAGACATTCTGATTATTAAATGTCTTGGAGTATGTCTATTTGGATGTATTCTCTTTGGGATATGCTGCACTTCTTGGATCTGTAATTTTAAGTCTTTCATAAGAGTTGGGAAATTTTCAGTGATAATTTCCTCCATTAGTTTTTCTCCTCCTTTTCCCTTCTCTTCTCCTTCTGGGACACCCACAACACGTATATTCATGCGCTTCATATTGTCTTTCATTCAATTCCCTGCTCATATTTTTCCATTTTTTTCCCTATAGTTTCTGTTTCTTGTCGGATTTCAGATGCTCATCCTCCAGTTTAAAAATCCTATGTTCTGTCTCTCGAAATCTACCATTGTAGGTTTCCATTGTTTTTTTCATCTCTTCTACTGTGTCTTTCGTTCCCATAAGTTCTGTGATTTGTTTTTTCAGCCTTTCAGTTTCTTCTTTTTGTTCTTTCCTTGCCTTCTTTATATCCTCCCTCAGTCCATTAATTTGGTTTTTGATGAGGTTTTCCATGTCTGTTCGTATGTTCTGAATTAATTGTTTCACCTCCTGTATGTCATTTGAATTGTTGGTTTGTTCCTTTGACTGGGCCATATCTTCAATTTCCTTAGTTTGATTTGTTATTTTTTGCTGGCATCTAGGCATGTAATTACCTGAATTAGTTTTCTGGAGATTGCTTTCACTTCTTTTATCTGGGGTTTTCTTGCTGGATGAATTTGTTGTCTGTTTGTTCTTTGACATTCTGTTCAGCTTTATCTGGACTTTTAGCTTAAGTTTTGTTTGACAGAGGAGAATTTTTCTTGTTTTCTTGTTTCTTGCCTTGCTTGTGTGGTGCCTCCCCCCCCACCCCCCAAACTTAGGAGGGTCTACTTAGATATTATAGACTCCAGCCAGATTTTCCCAGACCAAACTGGCCTCCTATCAGGAGGAAAGAGTCACCTGCGTCAATTTTCCCTGAGGGCGAGACCCAGCAGTTGAAAGACTTTCCTGTGAAGTCTCTGGACTCCGTTTTTCTTATCCTGCCCAGTATGTGGAGCTTGTCTAACTGCAGGTCCCACCAACATAAGATGATGCAGTACCTTTAATTTTGGCAGACTCTCCCTGCTGGGGGCGTGGTTGAGACGGAGGAGAGGTTGTAGGCTGCTTTTAATGGCTTCAAATTACCAAGCCCTTGTGTCTGAATTCCTTGATGGAGGGATTCCACCTGGGTGGGGCTTCACCCCTCCCCTGGGGAAGACACAGGTTCCAGACAAGCCCTCACTCAAACAAGCTTGTTTCTGCCTATGCCTGGGGCAGTTGCAACCTGAAAAGTCCTGCCGCTGTATCCAGAGGCAGTCAAGCCTTGGTAGATACACAGCCACAAAAACATCTGTTTCCTTCTTATTTTTCCCCTTTTTCTGTCAGTCCTGCCCCCTTGGCACCAGGGCAAAAATGAGCAACCTCCACTTTGATCAGGTTCACCTAAGCTGGGAGCCTATTTTTAGTAGTCAGAATTTGTTAATTAGTTCCACAATTGGCGTTTGATTGTGCCCAGTCCCTGCTGCTGGTAAAGTCCTTTCCTTTCCCCTCTGGGAAGCAGCCTGTGGGGGAGGGGCGCTGGCCACCGCAGCTTTGGGAACTCACAGTTCTGGGGGGTGCTTGCAGCTGGTCCAGCTGGCCCAGACTGGGATACACTGTGTGTCTGGTCACAGACGTGGCCCCAGGAGCTGTTCTGTACTGTTTCTGGTTATTTAGTAGTTGTTCTGGAGGACGAACTAAAATGCGCATGTGGTTAAGCCGCCATCTTGACCTGGAAGTCCTCTCCACGTGGTTTTAATTTACATGGTTCTGATGACTGAACAGAAACTTCAGAATAGAAGACAGTAAAAACATGAAAAAGTTCTTGGTATTAATTGCCATTTAAAAATTGGATTGTTTATCTTTTTTTATTACTATTTGTAGGAGTTTGCTATATTGCCTGAACACTAATCTTTTGTCAGATATGTTTTGGGAATATTTTCTTCCATTTCATGTCTTCACTACTTCCTTGATGATATCTTTGATGAACACTTTTTTTTTTTTTGGTAACAATTACATAATAGACTTTGGTATCTTTTAGAACAGGTTTAGATTTAGGGAAAAATGGAACAGATTGCTCGGCATCTCCACGTAGTTCCTTTCCATACCCAGTTGCCTCTCTTTTTTTGAGTCTTGCCATGATATGATTTGTTTGTGACAATTGAGAAACCTGTATTGATATGTTGTTATTAACTAAAGTCCACAGTTTGCAGTGGGATTCATTCTGTTTTGGGTGACAACATGTTTTTAATTTTGATAAAGTCTAATCTCACAATTTATTCTTGTATGGTTTTTGTTTTCTGGGACCTGTGTAATAAACCTTTGTCTACCCTTAAAACACAAAGATCCTGTTCTTTGTTTTCCTCTAAAACCTACATTAATTTAGGTTTTACATTTTAAATATGTGATCCATCCCCTGTCAATTCTTTGTGTTTGGTGAGAGGTAGGTGTTAGATTCCCTTTATTCCTATATGGACATCTAATTATTCCAGCACCATTTGTTAAAAAGAGTTTTCTTTCCTCATTGGATTGCTCTGATGCCTTTGTAAAAAAAATCAGTTAACTATAGATGTGTGGCTCTGTTTCTACATTAGTATAGTGCTTTAGTTTTCTAGTCTGCTGAAGCAAATACCACAAAATGGGTCTGGTTAAACAGAATTTTTAAAAAAAATTTTTATTTAAGAAAACAAATAATAAATATAGAACCACCAAAAATGGATATCTTAGGTTATCTATAGGCATATTTAAATAAACTATCCAAATAATCACTGTAAAGACTGTGTTTGTACAATAAGTTTCATAAACCAATTTTAAATTAAGGCAAACAAGGAAAAAAATCTACAGATATAGATAACAGAGTTTTTAAAATTCTAAATATTAAATACTCTTTAATACCATTGGATTAGTTGTTAAACACTGTGAACATTCTCAAAATATCAAGTAGAAAATTATAACAAATACCAACTTTGCTATAGTAACGACCTGTGCTACTGAAGATGCAAATGTTTTTATAATTAACATATGAAAATCTTAACCACCAAAGATGGATATCTTAGTTAGCTTATCCGTAGGCATATTTAAGTAAAATATCTAAATTGTCATTGTAGAACCTGTGTTTGTACAATGTATTTCATAAACCAATGTAAAATTAACGTAAGCAAGGAAAAATTCTACAGATAAGGATATCAGAATTTCTTAACTTCTAATTTTTAAGCACTATCTTAAATACCATTTTATTAGTTATCAAAACTGTGTACATTTTGAAGATATCAAGTATAGAAAGTTAATGCAAATATCAGCTTTGCTGTAGTAATGACCTATGGTTCTAAGCATTTTCAAGGCTTTTATTTCAGTAATCTATTTTATCTAATATTACTATAGCGTCCTATATTTTTTTATTTGACAGATCTATATATTTTCTTTCTCTCACTTTTTATTCTTTAAATTATTTGTTCTAGTTTGCTAGCTGCCGGAATGCAATATGCCAGAAATGGAATGGCTTTTAAAAAGGAGAATTTAATAAGTTGCTGGTTTACAGTTCTAGGGCTGAGAAAATGTCCTAATTACAACCAGTCTATAGAAATGTCCAATTTAAGGCATCCAGGGAAAGATTGCTTGGTTCTAGAAAGCCAGTGATGTTCAACGTTTCTCTCTCAGCTGGAAGGGCACATGGCGAACATGGTGGCATCTGCTGGCTTTCTCTTGGCTCTACAAAGAAAGGGACTGTCTCCGAAATGTTTCCTCTTCTAAAGGATTCCAGTAAGCAGCTCCATCTTCAATGGGTGGAGACACACCTCCATGGAAATCATCTAATCAAAATGGTCCCACCCAGCAATATTGAATGAGAATTAAAGGACATGGCTTTTCTGGGTTGTACCACAGATTCAAACCAGCACATTGCCCTTGCTAATACTCTTCAATTCTGTGCCCTTCTCCAGAGCTCCCTCCCTGTCTTTTCAGTTCCCAGAGCTCCCTTTAATATTTCTTGTAGAGCAGGTCTCTTGTTGGCAAATTCTAGCAGTTGTTGCTTATCTGTGAAGTTTTTAATCTGTCCCTCAGTTTTGCAGGACGGCTTGGCAGGATAAATAATTTTGGGTTGAAAGTCTTTCTCATTCAAATCTTAACTAGGTCATATCACTGTCTTCTTACCTCCATGGTGCCTGTTGAGTAGACTGAGCTCGGAGTTACATGTTTTCACTTGTATGTAATAAATCTCTTTCCTCTTGCTGCTTTTATGATTTTCTGCTTCTCTTCAAGATTTGACATTCTGATAAATATATGTCTTGGAGTAAACCTATTTGTACTCATTCTATTTGGGATTTGTTGGCCTTGTTTGATTTGGATATTTATGTTTTTTATAAGGGTTGGCAAGTTTTTCCCCATTTTATCTTTATCTAGCCTTCCTATCTCTTTTCTCTTCTGGGACACCAGTAATTCTTATATTTGCATGCTTCATGGTGTCTTTCACTTCCCTGAGATCAAGTTGCATTTTTTTTCATTTTTCTTCTCATTTCTTCTTTTCAACATTCAAGATCAATTGTCCTGTCTTCTGATTCACATATTCTTTCTTCTGCCTCTTGAAGTCTACTGTTTTGAGTCTCTAATATACTGTAAGTTTTGTATACAGTATTGTTCATCTCTATGACATCTGATTATTTTTCTATTTATTCTTTCACAATCTTCATGTTCTTCCAGTGTCTTTTTTTTATTAATTAAAGAAAAAAAAGAAATTAACACAACATTTAGAAATCATTCCATTCTACATATGCAATCAGTAATTCTTAACATCATCACATAGATGCATGATCATCATTTCTTAGTACATTTAGGAAAAGAACTAGCAAAACAACGGAAAAAGATATAGAATGTTAATATAGAGAAAAAAATAAAAATAATAATAATAGTAAAAAAAAAGACACAAACAGACAAACAAAAAAAAACCTATAGCTCAGATGCAGCTTCATTCAGTGTTTTAACGTGATTACATTACAATTACGTATTATTGTGCTGTCCATTTTGGAGTTTTTGTATCTAGTCCTGTTGCACAGTCTGTTTCCCTTCAGCTCGAATTACCCATTATCTTACCCTGTTTCTAACTCCGGCTGGTCTCTGTTACCAATGACATACTCCAAGTTTATTCTTGAATGTCGGTTCACATCAGTGGGACCATACAGTATTTGTCCTTTAGTTTTTGGCTAGACTCACTCAGCATAATGTTCTCTAGGTCCATCCATGTTATTACATGCTTCATAAGTTTATTCTGTCTTAAAGCTGCATAATATTCCATCGTATGTATATACCACAGTTTGTTTAGCCACTCGTCTGTTGATGGACATTTTGGCTGTTTCCATCTCTTTGCAGTTGTAAATAACGCTGCTATAAACATTGGTGTGCAAATGTCCGTTTGTGTCTTTGCCCTTAAGTCCTTTGAGTAGATACCTAGCAATGGTATTGCTGGGTCGTATGGCAATTCTATATTCAGCTTTTTGAGGAACCGCCAAACTGCCTTCCACAGTGGTTGCACCATTTGACATTCCCACCAACAGTGGATCAGTGTGCCTCTTTCTCCGCATCCTCTCCAGTACTTGTCATTTTCTGTTTTGTTGATAATGGCCATTCTGGTGGGTGTGAGATGATATCTCATTGTGGTTTTGATTTGCATTTCTCTAATGGCCAGGGACATTGAGCATCTCTTCATGTGCCTTTTGGCCATTTGTATTTCCTCTTCTGAGAGGTGTCTGTTCAAGTCTTTTTCCCATTTTGTAATTGGATTGGCTGTCTTTTTGTTGTTGAGTTGGACAGTCTCTTTATAAATTCTGGATACTAGACCTTTATCTGATATGTCATTTCCAAATATTGTCTCCCAATGTGTAGGCTGTCTTTCTACTTTCTTGATGAAGTTCTTTGATGCACAAAAGTGTTTAATTTTGAGGAGCTCCCATTTCTTTCTTTCTTTCTTCAGTGCTCTTGCTTTAGGTGTAAGGTCCATAAAACCGCCTCCAATTGTAAGTTTCATAAGATATCTCCCTACATTTTCCTCTGTTTTATGGTCTTAGACCTAATGTTTAGATCTTTGATCCATTCTGAGTTAACTTTTGTATAGGGTGTGAGATACGGGTTCTCTTTCATTCTTTTGCATATGGATATCCAGTTCTCTAGGCACCATTTATTGAAGAGACTGTTCTGCCCCAGGTGAATTGGCTTGACTGCCTTATCAAAGATCAAATGTCCATAGATGAGAGGGTCTATATCTGAGCACTCTATTCGATTCCATTGGTCGATATATCTATCTTGATGCCAATACCATGCTGTTTTGACCACTGTGGCTTCATAATATGCCTTAAAGTCCGGCAGCGTGAGACCTCCAGCTTCGTTTTTCTTCCTCAAGATACTTTTAGCAATTCGGGGCACCCTGCCCTTCCAGATAAATTTGCTTATTGGTTTTTCTATTTCTGAAAAATAAGTTGTTGGGATTTTGATTGGTATTGCATTGAATCTGTAGATCAGTTTAGGTAGGATTGACATCTTAACTATATTTAGTCTTCCAGTCCATGAACACGGTATGCCCTTCAATCTATTTAGGTCTTCTGTGATTTCTTTTAACAATTTTTTGTAGTTTTCTTTGTATAGGTTTTTTGTCTCTTTAGGAAAATTTATTCCTAGGTATTTTATTCTTTTAGTTGCAATTGTAAATGGGATTTGTTTCTTGATTTCCTCCTCAGGTATTCATTACTCGCGTATAGAAACACTACAGATTTTTGAATGTTGATCTTGTAACCTGCTACTTTGCTGTACTCATTTATTAACTCTAGTAGTTTTGTTGTGGATTTTTCCGGGTTTTTGACATATAGTATCATATCGTCTGCAAACAGTGATAGTTTTACTTCTTCCTTTCCAATTTTGATGCCTTGTATTTCTTTTTCTTGTCTAATTGCTCTGGCTAGAACCTCCAAAACGATGTTGAATAATAGTGGTGATAATGGACATCCTTGTCTTGTTCCTGATCTTAGGGGGAAAGTTTTCAATTTTTCCCCATTGAGGATGATATTAGCTGTGGGTTTTTCATATATTCCCTCTATCATTTTAAGGAAGTTCCCTTGTATTCCTATCCTTTGAAGTGTTTTCAACAGGAAAGGATGTTGAATCTTGTGAAATGCCTTCTCTGCATCAATTGAGATGATCATGTGATTTTTCTGCTTTGATTTGTTGATATGGTGTATTACATTAATTGATTTTCTTATGTTGAACCATCCTTGCATACCTGGGATGAATCCTACTTGGTCATGATGTATAATTCTTTTAATGTGTTGCTGGATTCGATTTGCTAGAATTTTGTTGAGGGTTTTTGCATCTATATTCATTAGAGAGATTGGTCTGTAGTTTTCTTTTTTTGTAATATCTTTGCCTGGTTTTGGTATGAGGGTGATATTGGCTTCATAGAATGAATTAGGTAGCTTTCCCTCCACTTCGATTTTTTTGCGAGTTTGAGGAGAGTTGGTACTAATTCTTTCTGGAATGTTTGGTAGAATTCACATGTGAAGCCGTCTGGTCCTGGACTTTTCTTTTTGGGAAGCTTTTGAATGACTGATTCAATTTCTTTACTTGTGATTGATTTGTTGAGGTCATCTATTTCTTCTTGAGTCAAAGTTGGTTGTTCATGCCTTTCTAGGAACTTGTCCATTTCCCCTACATTGTTGTATTTATTAGTGTAAAGTTGTTCACAGTATTCTGTTATTACCTCCTTTATTCCTGTGAGGTCAGTGGTTAGGTCTCCTCTTCCATTTCTGATCTTATTTATTTGCATCCTCTCTCTTCTTCTTTTTCAATCTTGCTAAGGGCCCATCAATCTTATTGATTTTCTCATAGAACCAACTTCTGGTCTTATTGATTTTCTCTATTGTTTTCATGTTTTCAATTTCATTAATTTCTGCTCTAATCTTTGTTATTTCTTTCCTTTTGCTTGCTTTGGGGTTAGTTTGCTGTTCTTTCTCCAGTTCTTCCAAGTGGACAGTTAATTCCTGCATTTTTGCCTTTTCTTCTTTTCTGATATAGGCATTTAGAGCAATAAATTTCCCTCTTAGCAGTGCCTTTGCTGCGTCCTATAGGTTTTGATATGTTGTGTTTTCATTTGCATTCGCCTCGAGGTATTTACTAATTTCTCTTGCAATTACTTCTTTGACCCACTCGTTGTTTAAGAGTGTGTTGTTGAGCCTCCACGTATTTGTGAATTTTCTGGCACTCTGCCTATTATTGATTTCCAACTTCATTCCTTTATGGTCCGAGAAAGTGTTGTGTATGATATCAATCTTTTTAAATTTGTTAAGACTTGCTTTGTGACCCAGTATATGGTCTATCTTTGAGAATGATCCATGAGCACTTGAGAAAAAGGTGTTTCCTGCTGTTGTGGGATGTAATGTCCTATAAATGTCTGTTAAGTCTAGCTCATTTATAATAATATTCAGATTCTCTATTTCTTTATTGATCCTCTGTCTAGATGTTCTGTCCATTGATGAGAGTGGTGAATTGAAGTCTCCAACTATTATGGTATAGTGTCTATTTCCCTTTTCAGTGTTTGCAGTGTATTCCTCACGTATTTTGGGGCATTCTGGTTCGGTGCATAAATATTTATGATTGTTATGTCTTCTTGTTGAATTGTTCCTTTTATTAGTATATAGTGTCCTTCTTTGTCTCTTTTAACTGTTTTTCATTTGAAGTCTAATTTGTTGGATATTAGTATTACTACTCCTGCTCTTTTCTGGTTGTTATTTACATGAAATATCTTTTCCCAACCTTTCACTTTCAACCTATGTTTATCGTTGGGTCTAAGATGTGTTTCCTATAGACACCATATAGAAGGATCCTGTTTTTTAATCCATTCTGCCAGTCTATGTCTTTTGATTGGGGAATTCAGTCCATTAACATTTCGTGTTATTACTGTTTGGGTAATATTTTCCTCTACCATTTTGCCTTTTGTATTATATATATCATATCTGATTTTCCTTCTTTCTACTCTCTTCTCCATAACTCTCTCTTCTGTCTTTTTGTATCTGACGCTAGTGCTCCCTTTAGTATTTCTTGCAGAGCTGGTCTCTTGTTCACAAATTCTCTCAGTGACTTTTTGCCCGAGAATGTTTTAATTTCTCCCTCATTTTTGAAGGACAATTTGCTGGATATAGGAGTCTTGGTTGGCAGTTTTTCTCTTTTAGTAATTTAAATATATCATCCCACTGTCTTCTAGCTTCCATGGTTTCTGCTGAGAAATCTACACATAGTCTTATTGGGTTTCCCTTGTATGTGATGGATTGTTTTTCTCTTGCTGCTTTCAAGATCCTCTCTTTCTCTTTGACCTCTGACATTCTAACTAGTAAATGTCTTGGAGAATGCCTATTTGGGTCTATTCTCTTTGGGGTGCGCTACACTTCTTGGATCTGTAATTTTAGGTCTTTCATAAGAGTTGGGAAATTTTTAGTGATAATTTCTTCCTTTAGTTTTTCTCCTCCTTTTCCCTTCTCTTCTCCTTCTGGGACACCCACAGCACGTATATTTTTGCGCTTCATATTGTCCTTGAGTTCCCTGATCCCCTGTTCAAATTTTTCCATTCTTTTCCCTATAGTTTCTGTTTCTTTTTGGAATTCAGATGTTCCATCCTCCAATTCACTAATTCTATCTTCTGTCTCTTTAAATCTGCCATTGTAGGTATCTATTGTTTTTTCCAGCTCTTCTACTTTGTCCTTCACTCCCATAAGTTCTGTGATTTGTTTTTTCAGTTTTTCTGTTTCTTCTTTTTGTTCAGCCCATGTCTTCTTCATGTCCTCCCTCAATTTATCGATTTGGTTATTGAAGAGGTTTTCCATTTCTGTTTGTATATTCAGAATTAGTTGTCTCAGCTCCTGTATCTCATTTGAACTATTGGTTTGTTCCTTTGACTGGGCCTTATTTTCAATCTTCTGAACGTGATCCGTTATCTTCTGCTGGCGTCTGGGCATTTAATCAGATTTCCCTGGGTGTAAGACCCAGCAGATTGAAAGATTTTTCTGTGAAATCTCTGGGCTCTGTTTTTCTTATCCTGCCCAGTAGGTGGCGCTCATCTGTCTGCAGGTCCCACCAGGAAAAGATGCTGTGGCTCCTTTAACTTTGAAAAACTCTCACTGTAGGGGGCGGTCGCCACCTGAAGCGGCTTGGAGGAGTGCCAGTCTGCGTCTCCCAGCCGGCCTGGGAATCTGCACGTGGGGAAGGTCTCCGGCCTCCGCGGCTTGTCGGAGCGCCTGTCCAAATTTCCCAGCTGGCCCGGGGCGCCATGCGTGGTGGGGAGACGCCGGCCTCCGTGGCTTGGGGCAGCGCCTGTCCAAATTTCCCAGCCGCCAAGCATGGTGGGGGGCCGCCCACCCCCGCAGCTTGGGGTAGTGCCTATCCACCGTTCCCAGCCGGACCAGGAAGCCACATGTTTGGAAGGGACCCTGGTCACCGTTCTCCTCGGCTTGGGAATCTCTGATACAATTCTCCCAGCTGGTCCGGGGGGCCGTGCGTTGTGGGGGGCACCCACCGCCGCGGCTTGAGGGGACCGCCTGTCCAGTTCTCCCAGCCGGCCCAGGAAGGAGGGAGGGAGGGACTCCGGCCACCTGCCGCCCTGGCCTGGTGAAGCCCGCGCCCCTCGGCGATCTCACCGGAGCGGGTTCTCCCAGCCAGTCAGCCGTTCCAGAATGCGATACGCTGTCTTCTTGGTCTCTGTCGTGGCTCCGGGAGCTGCTCTGTATCGTTTCTACTTCTCTAGTAGCTGTTCTGGAGGAGAAACTAAGACCCGCGCGTCTTACTAAGCCGCCATCTTCTCCGGAAGTGCTCCAGTGTCTTGTTGATATCCTTTATGTTGTTATTAACAACCTTAATTAGTTGTTCCAAATTTTGTGTCCTCTCTGGTAGTTTAATTTGGTCATTTAGCTGAGCCGTATCTGCCTGGAGGTTCACATGCTTTATGATCTTCTGTTGTAGATGGGGCATTTTAATGTCTCAATAAGGTTATTTTACAGATTTATCTCCTTCCCTTGTCTCCTTATATTAGCTGTGAAGATCACCTTTTGGATTTGGTGTGTCAGTCCTTCACCTTGAAACCAAGTCACTAATATCAAGGGGGATTACAGTATACTTAGGGCTTTATTTGAGAGCTAGGCAGATAGGCAGTTTGTCAGACTGCACTTTCCACTTCTCCCCAGTAAATGGCACTCTTGAGTCTCCTTGTCCCCTCAGGCCTACCTGTCTCTGACTGCAGGTGCGTTGTCTAATGGCCAGTCATAGGGCTCAGCTTGGCCAGCTCCCTTTGCCTCCCCTCTTCATCTGCACACACCTGCAGTCTCTGAACCTCCATGGGAGAAGGGGCGCGTCATCAGGACTCAAATAAGTCTTTTTCACTAGTTGGATGTTGGACAAGTCTTTTTCACTGGTTGGATGTTGGACTGGCAGCATTCTACATTTCTCTCCCCCGCTCCCTTGCATGGAAGAGCCCCCAGTTCTTGCCAAGAGGAAAAACCAGACATCCAAAGCAGCGTGTCACAGGGTGGGGAGTTAGACACTGCACCTTGACCAAGTGGATTCTTTGCACAGGAAAAACACATCTATTATCTTCCAGGTTCCACAGGAACTTGCAGCTATGGAGCTGAAGGGAAAATCTCCCCAAGCCCGCTACGGGAGTAGGTGGAGTCATGACTGAATACATTACCTAGTTCTCTCAGTCCCAAATTCTCCATTTTAAACTGAGGACCTTCCTATGTAGGGTAGAAGACCCTCTGTAATCACTTGTACTCTGGAACTACTGTCTTGGTCATTTTTCTATTTCATCTCTTGCTGTTATATGGAGCCAAGATGAATGCAGCCTCTCCTATTCCACTGTCTTGCTAGACGTCCCTAAGCAATGAGAATTTATTTGCTCACAGTTTTGAGGCCAGGAGCATGTCCAGTTCAAGGCATCATCATGGCTATGTTTTCCTCCTGAAAACTGGCATTCTGGGGCTGTACTCGTGATCTTTGTTTCCTCTGCCACATGGGAAGACATATGGTGGCATCTCTTGGTCTCTTGCTTTTCTTCCAGGTACTGTTCAGCTTCTTGCTTCCTCTGGTTATCTCTCTGAATTTCATTCTCTTATAAAGAACTCCAGTAATGGGATTAAGACCGATTCTGACTGAGATAGAGTACACCTTAACTGAAGTAACCTAATCAGATATCCCTGTTTACAATGGGAAAACACCAAAGAAGCGGATTAACTTTCAGAACCTGTTTTTCTGGAGTTCATATCGTTTTTTAAAAATTTTCTTTGGAGTACATACAGTTTAAAATCATCACTGTTTTAGTTAATAAGATGCTAGAATGCGATATACCAGAAACAGAATAGCTTTTAGAAAGGGAAACTTATTAAATTGTAAGTTTACGGTTCTAAGACTGTGAATTGTCCAAATTAAGGCATCCAGGAAAAAGAGACCTGGGTTCAAGAAGGCCAATGATGTTCAGGGTTTCTCTCTCAGCTAGAAAGGAACATGGTGATGTCACATCTCCATGGGAACAATCAAAAAGCTCCCAGCCAGCAATATTGAATGAGAATTAAATGGCATGGCTTTTCTGGGATACCGAATAGCTTCAAACCAGCACAATCATATTAGAATTCTATTATTTATAAGTCAATCCTTATGCGAATACCATGCTGTTGATTTCTGAAGCTTTATGTTATATATATCAGATAGTTTGTACTCCAAGTTAATTCTTTTATTAAGATTGCTATGAATATTCTGTCATTTGCATTCCTGTATATATTTTTAAATTAAAGTGTTAATTTATGAAAAAAAGCCTACAGGGCTTTTTTTTGAAACTACAAATCAATCTGTAGAGTATTGCAACCCTAACAATATTGAGTCTTCTGATCCATGAACATGTATTTTTCTCCATTTATTTAGTCTTTTATCAGAACAGTATTTTGTAGATTTCAATGTGGAGGTCTTTGTGTCATTTGGTGTAGTTATTTCCATGTAATTTATATTTTTAATTTTATTTTTCTAATTATTTAGTAGGGAAAATGTAATTGTTTTTTTGTATTAACCTTAGGCTCATCAACATTGCTAAATTCACTTAACTTTAGTAGTTTTTTTCTGTAGAAACTTTAGGAATTTCTATGTAATCAGTCTATTGTCTATAAAGAGAGACTGTTTTATTTCCTCCTTTCCAATCTGTATGCATTTTATTCAGTAGTATGCTTGAGCCAGCTTGCCCAAGCTCATGAGAGATGATTGTGCATGTGTCTCCCCAAATTTGCATTCACTGACATCATTTTGATGGCTTGAATCAACCATGATAGCAGCATTTATACTGTGGAAATCTGCAAGTACTGCATATCAGGTGTTCTAGTTTGCTAGCTGCTGGGATGCAATATTACCAGAAACAGAATGACTTTTAAAAAGGGGAATTTAATAAGTTGCAAGTTTGCAGTTCTAAGGCCGAGAAAATGTCCCAATTAAAATAAGTGTATAGAAATATCCAATCTAAGGCATCCAGGAAAAGACAACTTGATTCAAGAAGGCCGATGAAGTTCAGGGTTTCTCTCTCAAGTGAGAAGGCACATGGTGAACATAGCCAGGGCTTCTCTCTCAGCTGAAAGGGCACATGGCGAACATGGTGTCAAATCTGCTGGCTTTCTCTCCTAGCTTCCTGTTTCATGAAGCTCCCCAGGAGGCGTTTTCCTTCTTCATCTCCAAAGGTCGCTGGCTCATGGACTCTCTGCTTCGTGGTGCTGCAGCATTCTCTGCTGTCTCTGAATCTCCTTCATTCTCTCCAAAATATTTCTTCTTTTATAGGATTCCAGAAACTTCTCAAGACCCACACAAATGGGTGGAGACATGTTGTGATCTAATCCAGCTGAACAGCCACTCTTGATTAAATCTCATCTCCAGGGAGATCATCTGATTTACAGTTTCAAACATACAGTATTGAATAGGGATTATTCTGCCTTCATGAAACGGGATTTTGATTAAAACATGGCTTTTCTAGGGGACATATACATCCTTTCAAACAAGCACATCAGGTTTCCTTCCCATTCCAACCTTGGAAAGTTGGTTATTAAACATTCAGTATAATACCTCCTTGCTTACTTGCTACCCCCCCCCCCACCGCATTGTCATAATTAGGACCTTCAGTGCAACGTTGAATAAAAGTGGTGAGACTGGGCATTCTTCTATTATTCCTCATCTAGGAAGGAAAGCTTTCAATATTTCAGTTAAGTATTATACTTGTAATTTTTTTATATATGTAGCATTTATCAGATAGCAGATGTTCCCATCTATTCCTAGTTTGCTAACACGTTTATTATGAATGATGTTGCATTTTGTTAGATGTTTTCTCTCTTTCTTTTAAAATGATGTTTCTATTCCTTATTAATTTAGTGAATTAACATTGATACACTTTTTGAATTTTACTCTGTCCTTGCCTTCCTGAGATAAACCTCATTTGCTTATAATGTATCATTTTCACATCTTGTATGCTTCAATTCACTAATAATATATATGTATATTTTTGGCATGGGCAGGCACTGGGAATCGAACCTGGGTCTCTGGCATGGCAGGTGAAAATTCTGCCTGCTGAGCCACCGTGGCCCACCCACTAATAATATTTTGTAAAGTAATTTTGTGTCTATGCTTATGAGGAGAGTTGATCTACAATTTTCTTTCTTTTTTTTTTGTAATATACTTGTCAGGTTTTGTTATCAAGGTTATTCCTCATAAATGAGTTGGGAAGGTTTTTTTCCTCCTTTTTTTTTTTTGGTAGTCTTTGTCTAATGTTGGTGTTTTTCTTCCCTCAGTATTTGTTAGAATTTGTCATTGAAATCATCTGGTCTTGAAGCTTTCTCTTCGAAATTTCTTAAATAGTTTTAGACATATTCAGATTTTCTGTTTCATATTGTGTCAGTATTTTTTTTTTAAATTTTGAATTTTTATTAATAAAACCAATCAACATACAATATGAACTTTTTTTCATCACGTAGTTGTTTATTCGTCATGATCATTTCTTAGAATCTTTCATCAATTCAGAAGAAGAAATAAAAACAAAAAAATTCATACATACCATATCTCTTACCCCTCCCTTTCATTGGTCATTAGCATTTCAATCTACTAAATTTATTTTAACACTTGTTCCCCTTATTATTTATTTATTTTTAATCCATATGTTTTACTCGTCTATCCATAAGGTAGATAAAAGAAGCATCAGACGCAAGGTTTTCACAATCACACAGTCACATTGCAAAAGCTCTATCATTATACAGTCATCTTCAAGAAACATGGCTACACAGCTCTACATTTTCAGACAGTTCCTCCACCCTCTCTGTTACACTTTAACTAAAAAGGTGGTATCTATTTAATGCGTAAGAATAACTTCCAGCATAGCCTCTCGACTCTGGAATCTCTCAGCCATTGACACTTTATTTTGTCTCATTTCTCTCTTTCCCCTTTTGGTCGAGAAGGTTTTCTCAATCCCTTCATGCTGAGTCCCAGCTCATTCTAGGATTTCTGTCCCACGTTGCCAGGAAGGTCAACACCCCTGGGAGTCATGTCCCATGTAGAGAGGGGGAGGGCAGTGAGTTTGCTTGTCGTGTTGACTGAGAGAGAGACTTTGCCAATACTTTTGATTATATGTTTAATATATTCTGGGATGTATCCAAACATTACATTAAGCTATATAGGATTAAGGCCTCATTCTTATGTGGGATTCCCTGTGTTTGGATTGTTTAAATGAGCTATCAAGATAGGTTGTGGTACTGTTGATGTTTTCCTATTAAGCATAGCCCAAAGCATGCAATAGTTATTCTTCCCCTATACTCTGAAATTATACACAATTTATACAAGATTCATATTGCAGTAGTTAATGCAAGAATTTATTTATAATTATAGTGCTAATGGGTCTGTACAACCCCTTTGAATCATGTCACCTTCAATATGGTAACATTATAGACCCACTCTTGAACCACCTTCATTTCTGTCTATCCCCTTAGATTTAAGTTTAACCTCATTAGCTAACTGTTTTCCTATCTCTAGCTTCCTTGTATCTGTAGGTCCCTATATTCTGAATTATAAGCTTCTGATTTTATTTTACTTGGTCATAAAAATCTACCCTTTTGTGTATGGCTTATTTTACACAGTATTATGTCCTAAGGGTCATCAGTTTTGTCATGTGCTTCAGGATATCATTTTGTCTTACTGCTCCGTAATACTCTATTGTATGTATAATCCACTTGTCTATTGATGGGCATTTGGATTTTTTTCATTCTTTGGCAGTTTTGAATAATCCTGCTAAGTAATGTGTATTTAAAAAATATTTTTATTGACAAATCTTCACACACACACATGTTCCATACAGGATGTATAATCGGTGGTTTACAATGTCATTACATAGTTGTTGTGTATTCATCACCATGATCAGTTTTTAGAACATTTGCATCACTCCAGAAAAAGAAATAAGAAGCAAAAAAGAAAAGACTCAAACATACTATACCCGTTACCACTCCCTCACATTGACCACTAGTATTTCCATCTTCCCAATTTATTTTATCCCTTATCTCCCCTATTATTTATTTATTTATTTATTTTATTTTATTTTTTTTATTATTATTATTTTTTATTAATTAAAAAAAGAATTAACAAAACAATTAGAAATCATTCCAATCTACATGTACAATCAGTAATTCTTAATAACATCACATAGTTGCATATTCATCATTTCTTAGTACATTTGCATCAGTTTAGAAAAAGAAATAAAAAGACAACAGAATAAGAATTAAAACAATAATAGAAAGAAAAAAAAACAAAAAAAACAAAAACAAAAAACCTATACCTCACATGCAGCTTCATTCAGTGTTTTAACATAATTGCATTACAATTGGGTAGTATTGTACTGTCCATTTCTGAGTTTTTATATCCAGTCCGGTTGTACAGTCTGTATCCCTTCATCTCCAATTATCCCTTCTCTTTTTTTTTTTTTTTTTTTTAATTAACGGAAAAAAAGAAATTAACCCAACATTTAGAGATCATACCATTCTACACATGCAATCATTAATTCTTAACATCATCACATAGATGCATGATCATCATTTCTTAGTACATTTGCATTGGTTTAGAAGAACTAGCAACATAACCGAAAAAGATATAGAATGTTAATATAGAGAAAAAAATAAAAGTAATAATAGTAAAATCAAAACAAAACAAAACAAAACAAAACAAAAACCTATAGCTCAGATGCAGCTTCATTCAGTGTTTTAACATGATTACTTTACAATTAGGTATTATTGTGCTGTCCATTTTTGAGTTTTTGTATCTAGTCCTGTTGCACAGTCTGTATCCCTTCAGCTTCAATTACCCATTGTCTTACCCTGTTTCTAACTCCTGCTGAACTCTGTTACCAATGACATATTTCAAGTTTATTCTCGAATGTCCGTTCACATCAGTGGGACCATACAGTATTTGTCCTTTAGTTTTTGGCTGGATTCACTCAGCATAATATTCTCTAGGTCCATCCATGTTATTACATGGTTCATAAGTTTATCTTGTCTTAAAGCTGCATAATATTCCATCGTATGTATATACCACAGTTTGTTTAGCCACTCTTCTGTTGATGGAGATTTTGGCTGTTTCCATCTCTTTGCAATTGTAAATAATGCTGCTATAAACATTGGTGTGCAAATGTCCGTTTGTGTCTTTGCCCTTAAGTCCTTTGAGTAGATACCTAGCAATGGTATTGCTGGGTCGTATGGCAATTCTATATTCAGCTTTTTGAGGAACCGCCAAACTGCCTTCCACAGTGGTTGCACCCTTTGACATTCCCACCAACAGTGGATAAGTGTGCCTCTTTCTCCGCATCCTCTCCAGCACTTGTCATTTTCTGTTTTGTTGATAATGGCCATTCTGGTGGGTGTGAGATGATATCTCATTGTGGTTTTGATTTGCATTTCTCTAATGGCCAGGGACATTGAGCATCTCTTCATGTGCCTCTTGGCCATCCGTATTTCCTCTTCTGAGAGGTGTCTGTTCAAGTCTTTTTCCCATTTTGTAATTGGGTTGGCTGTCTCTTTGTTGTTGAGATGAACAATCTCTTTATAAATTCTGGATACTAGACCTTTATCTGATATGTCGTTTCCAAATATTGTCTCCCATTGTGAAGGCTGTCTTTCTACTTTCTTGATGAAGTTCTTTGATGCACAAAAGTGTTTAATTTTGAGGAGTTCCCATTTATTTATTTCCTTCTTCAGTGCTCTTGCTTTAGGTTTAAGGTCCATAAAACCGCCTCCAGTTGTAAGATCCAAAAGATATCTCCCAACATTTTCCTCTAACTGTTTTATGGTCTTAGACCTAATGTTTAGATCTTTGATCCATTTTGAGTTAACTTTTGTATAGGGTGTGAGAGATGGGTCTTCTTTCATTCTTTTGCATATGGATATCCAGTTCTCTAGGCACCATTTATTGAAGAGACTGCTCTGTCCCAGGTGAGTTGGCTTGACTGCCTTATCAAAGATCAAATGTCCATAGATGAGAGGGTCTATATCTGAGCACTCTATTCGATTCCATTGGTCGATATATCTATCTTTATGCCAATACCATGCTGTTTTGACCACTGTGGCTTCATAATATGCCTTAAAGTCAGGCAGCGCGAGACCTCCAGCTTCGTTTTTTTTCCTCAAGATGTTTTTAGCAATTCGGGGCACCCTGCCCTTCCACATAAATTTGCTTATTGGTTTTTCTATTTCTGAAAAATAAGTTGTTGGGATTTTGATTGGTATTGCATTGAATCTGTAAATCAATTTAGGTAGGATTGACATCTTAACTATATTTAGTCTTCCAATCCATGAACACGGTATGCCCTTCCATCTGTTTAGGTCTTCTGTGATTTCTTTTAGCAGTTTTTTGTAGTTTTCTTTATATAGGTTTTTTGTCTCTTTAGTTAAATTTATTCCTAGGTATTTTATTCTTTTAGTTGCAGTTGTAAATGGGATTCGTTTCTTGATTTCCCCCTCAGCTTGTTCATTACTAGTGTATAGAAATGCTACAGATTTTTGAATGTTGATCTTGTAACCTGCTACTTTGCTGTACTCATTTATTAGCTCTAGTAGTTTTGTTGTGGATTTTTCCGGGTTTTCGACGTATAGTATCATATCGTCTGCAAACAGTGATAGTTTTACTTCTTCCTTTCCAATTTTGATGCCTTGTATTTCTTTTTCTTGTCTAATTGCTCTGGCTAGAACCTCCAACACAATGTTGAATAATAGTGGTGATAGTGGACATCCTTGTCTTGTTCCTGATCTTAGGGGGAAAGTTTTCAATTTTTCCCCATTGAGGATGATATTAGCTGTGGGTTTTTCATATATTCCCTCTATCATTTTAAGGAAGTTCCCTTGTATTCCTATCTTTTGAAGTGTTTTCAACGGGAAAGGATGTTGAATCTTGTCGAATGCCTTCTCTGCATCAATTGAGATGATCATGTGATTTTTCTGCTTTGATTTGTTGATATGGTGTATTACATTAATTGATTTTCTTATGTTGAACCATCCTTGCATACCTGGGATGAATCCTACTTGGTCATGATGTATAATTCTTTTAATGTGTTGTTGGATACGATTTGCTAGAATTTTATTGAGGATTTTTGCATCTGTATTCATTAGAGAGATTGGTCTGTAGTTTTCTTTTTTTGTGATATCTTTGCCTGGTTTTGGTATGAGGGTGATGTTGGCTTCATAGAATGAATTAGGTAGTTTTCCCTCCACTTCGATTTTTTTGAAGAGTTTGAAGAGAATTGGTACTAATTCTTTCTGGAACGTTTGGTAGAATTCACATGTGAAGCCATCTGGTCCTGGACTTTTCTTTTTAGGAAGCTTTTGAATGACTAATTCAATTTCTTTACTTGTGATTGGTTTGTTGAGGTCATCTATGTCTTCTTGAGTCAAAGTTGGTTGTTCATGTCTTTCCAGGAACCCGTCCATTTCCTCTAAATTGTTGTATTTATTAGCGTAAAGTTGTTCATAGTATCCTGTTATTACCTCCTTTATTTCTGTGAGGTCAGTAGTTATGTCTCCTCTTCCATTTCTGATCTTATTTATTTGCATCCTCTCTCTTCTTCTTTTTGTCAATCTTGCTAAGGGCCCATCAATCTTATTGATTTTCTCATAGAACCAACTTCTGGCCTTATTGATTTTCTCTATTGTTTTCATGTTTTCAATTTCATTTATTTGTGCTCTAATCTTTGTTATTTCTTTCCTTTTGCTTGCTTTGGGGTTAGCTTGCTGTTCTTTCTCCAGTTCTTCCAAATGGATAGTTAATTCCTGAATTTTTGCCTTTTCTTCTTTTCTGATATAGGCATTTAGAGCAATAAATTTCCCTCTTAGCACTGCCTTTGCTGCGTCCCATACGTTTTGATATGTTGTGTTTTCATTTTCATTCGCCTCGAGGTATTTGCTAATTTCTCTTGCAATTTCTTCTTTGACCCAGTCGTTGTTTAGGAGTGTGTTGTTGAGCCTCCACGTATTTGTGAATTTTCTGGCACTCTGCCTATTATTGATTTCCAACATCATTCCTTTATGGTCCGAGAAAGTGTTGTGTAAGATTTCAATCTTTTTAAATTTGTTAAGACTTGCTTTGTGACCCAGCATATGGTCTATCTTTGAGAATGATCCATGAGCACTTGAGAAAAAGGTGTATCCTGCTGTTGTGGGATGTAATGTCCTATAAATGTCTATTAAGTCTAGTTCATTTATAGTAATATTCAGATTCTCTATTTCTTTGTTGATCCTCTGTCTAGATGTTCTGTCCCTTGATGAGAGTGGTGAGTTGAAGTCTCCAACTATTATGGTATATGAGTCTATTTCCCTTTTCAGTGTTTGCAGTATATTCCTCACGTATTTTGGGGCATTCTGATTCGGTGCGTAAATATTTATGATTGTTATGTCTTCTTGTTGAATTGTTCCTTTTATTAGTATATAGTGTCCTTCTTTGTCTCTTTTAACTGTTTTACATTTGAAGTCTAATTTGTTGGATATTAGTATAGCCACTCCTGCTCTTTTCTGGTTGTTATTTGCATGAAATATCTTTTCCCAACCTTTCACTTTCAACCTATGTTTATCTTTGGGTCTAAGATGTGTTTCCTGTAGACAGCATATAGAAGGATCCTGTTTTTTAATCCATTCTGCCAATCTATGTCTTTTGATTGGGGAATTCAGTCCATTGACATTTAGTGTTATTACTGTTCGGATAATATTTTCCTCTGCCATTTTGCCTTTTGTATTATATATATCATATCTGATTTTCCTTCTTTCTACACTCTTTTCCATATCTCTCTCTTCTGTCTTTTTGTATCTGACTCTAGTGCTCCCTTTAGTATTTCTTGCAGAGCTGGTCTCTTGGTCACAAATTCTTTCAGTGACTTTTTGTCTGAGAATGTTTTAATTTCTCCCTCATTTTTGAAGGATAATTTTGCTGGATATAGGAGTCTTGGTTGGCAGTTTTTCTCTTTTAGTATTTTAAATATATCATCCCACTGTCTTCTAGCTTCCATGGTTTCTGCTGAGAAATCTACACAAAGTCTTATTGGGTTTCCCTTGTATGTAATGGATTGTTTTTCTCTTGCTGCTTTCAAGATCTTCTCTTTCTCTTTGACCTCTGACATTCTAACTAGTAAGTGTCTTGGAGAACGCCTATTTGGGTCTAATCTCTTTGGGGTGCGCTGCACTTCTTGGATCTGTAATTTTAGGTCTTTCATAAGAGTTGGGAAATTTTCAGTGAAAATTTCTTCCATTAGTTTTTCTCCTCCTTTTCCCTTCTCTTCTCCTTCTGGACACCCACAACACGTATATTTGTGCGGTTCATATTGTCCTTGAGTTCCCTGATACCCTGTTCAAATTTTTCCATTCTTTTCCCTATAGTTTCTGTTTCTTTTTGGAATTCAGATGTTCCATCCTCCAAATCACTAATTCTATCTTCTGTCTCTTTAAATCTATCATTGTAGCTATCCATTATTTTTTCTATGTTTGCTACTTTATCCTTCACTTCCATAAGTTCTGCGATTTGTTTTTTCAGTTTTTCTATTTCTTCTTTATGTTCAGCCCATGTCCTCTTCATGTCCTCCCTCAATTTATCGATTTCATTTTTGAAGAGGTTTTCCATTTCTGTTCGTATATTCAGCATTAGTTGTCTCAGCTCTTGTGTCTCATTTGAGCTATTGGTTTGTTCCTTTGACTGAGCCATATTCTCAATCTTTTGAGCGTGGACAGTTATCTTCTGCTGCTGGCGTCTGGGCATTTATTCAGATTTCTCTTGGTGTTGGACCCAGCAAGGTTGTAATATTTTTCTGTGAAATCTCTGGGTTCTGTTTTTCTTATCCTGCCCAGTAGGTGGCGCTCGTGGCACACGTTTGCCTGCGGGTCCCACCAGTAAAAGGTGCTGTGGGACCTTAAACTTTGGAAAACTCTCGCCGTCCTGGGGGTTCGCTAGCCGAAGCGGCTTGAGCTGGCCCTCGGTCCGAACGCAGGGAGGGTTGCTGGTCGCCGCAGCCAGGGAAAGAGCCCGTCCGAATTTCCTAGTCGGCCCTGGGCAACAAGCGTGGCGGGAGGGCGCCAGCGGCAGCAGCCCGCCCGGGAGAGTGCACGTTCCCCGGGAGTCACGGGTTTGGAAGGGGCCTCCCCCACCCGTCACCATTCTCCGCGGCCTGGGGGTTTCCGATCCAATTCTCTCAGTTGGTCCGGGGGCTGCGCGTGGTGTGGGCGCCAGCCGCCTTGGTTTCATGGGACTGCCTCTCCAATTCTCCCAGCCGGCCCGGGAAGGGGGAAGGGAGTAACTCCGGCCGCTTGCCACCCCGCCCGGTAAGGCCCGCGCGCCTCGGCGATCTCACCCGAGCTGCTTCTCTCAGCCAGCCAGCCGTTCCAGGATGGGGTACGCTGTCTTTTTTATCTCTGTTGTGGCTTTGGGCGCTTTCTGTATCGTTTCTACTCCCCTAGTAGGTGTCCTGGAGAAGAAACTAAGATCCGCGCGTCTTACTAAGCCGCCATCTTCCAGGAAGTCCTCAGAGTTTATTTTTATCTGTCTTTTTACCCTTTTAGTTACCCTTTCTGATAATCTTCATTTCTACACTTTCTTCCAAGCCTCTTATGTCTTTTTATTTCAGCCTATATAACTCCCTTTAATATTTCTTTTTTGTGTGCACATAAAATGGGTAAATTTTTTGTTACTTAAATATTACTATGATTTTTAAGTGTCAAAAAAAGTCTTCTCCATATGGAATAAAAATAAATAATAGGGGGAACAAATGTTAAAGTGAATTTAGTTTGAAATGCTAGTGATCAATGAAGGGGAGGGGTGGGGGGTTATCGTATGTATAAATTTTTTTTCAGTTTTCGTTTTATTTCTTTTTCTGAATAGATGCAAATGTTCCAGGAAATGATTGTGATGATGAATATGCAACTATGTGATGATATGGTGAATTACTGATCATATATGTAGAACAGAATGATCAGAATAGGAATGCTTGCATTTGCTTTGTTCAGTTCTCAGTGCCCGCTCATGTAAAAAAAAAAAGACACTAGAAGAACATAAAGAGGAATTTGAAAAAAAAAATAGAAAAATAGCAGATATCACAGTGATTAAAGATGCTGCATCAGTTTTCCTTGAGGGTGAGACCCAGCACGTTGACAGATTTTCCTGTGAAGCCTCTGAATTCTGTGTTTTTCCTATCCTGTCCAGTATGTGGTGCTTGCTGGGTCCCACCAGCATAAGGTGATGTGGTGTCAAAAAAAGTCTTCTCCATATGGAATAAAAATAAATAATAGGGGGAAGAAATGTTAAAGTGAATTTAGTTTGAAATGCTAGTGATCAATGAAGGGGAGGGGTGGGAGTTTTGATCTTTTTGTTTTTTTAAATACTTCTATTTTTGCCTCTAGCTGCTTTTGCCTGGAGGGAAAATCCTAGAGGAAGTGTCACCCTGGAGAGGACTTTCTTTTTTTTTTTTTTTATTAATTAAAAAAAGAATTAACAAAACAATTAGAAATCATTCCATTCTACATGTACAATCAGTAATTCTTAATAACATCACATAGTTGCATATTCATTATTTCTTAGTACATTTGCATCGATTTAGAAAAAGAAATAAAAAAATAAAAAGACAACAGAATAAGAATTAAAACATTAATAGAAAGAAAAAAAAACAAAAAAACCTATACCTCACATGCAGCTTCATTCAGTGTTTTAATATAATTGCATTACAATTGGGTAGTATTGTGCTGTCCATATCTGAGTTTTTATATCCAGTTGGAGAGGACTTTCTTAAGTCAGCATTTCCGAGTCAAAACATGACTGGGATCCCATGAAGGGGGTGCAGACCAACTGCAAGAGGCTCTGGTGACAGGGTCAGCATAGACGCCAAGAGCCTTTTTGATTGTTCCTCAAAGTTGTACTTACAATGGTCTGACACCTCAGTTATGTAATTTTTTTTGTCATATGTTCAGCCTCATCTTACAGTTACCTGTGTATTTATTTCTTTGGGTGAAGGGCAGAAATTGGGTTTTGTATCTATATATGTATCACCTATGGCACCTAACAGTGGACTAACAGGAGTTCAGCATTTTTTGTTGGATGAATGGAGGACTATAGAAGAAATGTAAGAATTTTCCAGTGACATTGAGGCACCTAGACATTCACATTAATATTATATATAAAGCAACAAATGATTGAGTATAGCTCTTAACCGCTTCTTAGTACTTTATAATATGAAACAAACAGCCAGTTTTCTGTATCTTCTGTCCATAAGCAAGAACAGTGTTCTTACTTACTTTGTTAAACATGAGGACTGAGTATATTACCTAACCTGTAGCAGGCTCATATTTCTGGGATGGAGAGTGATTGGATGACTGAGACAGTAAGTGGATTAAAAGATAAGTAGAAAGAGAAAGCATGGTGGTGGGAGTTGTCAGGGAGTCCTTTCAGATGATGAGGAGGTGGAGTTGAATTTGAGGGTGGGTGGAACTTGGATAGACAGAAAAGAGGGAGAGACATTTTAGAATGAGGAATATTTTAGTTTTCTTGGCAACTCAAACAAATGCCATGCAATTAGTTGACTTAAATGGGGATTTATTAGCTCATAGTTTTGAGGTTAAGAGAAAGTCCTAATCAAGGCATAATCAAGGCATCATCAAGGCGATGCTGTCTTTTTGAAGACTGGCATCTTGGGGCTGGCTTCTGACATTCCTTATCTTTGGCTTCTCTGTTACATGGTAGTGTATTCCTGGCCTCTCGCTGCTTTTCTGGGTTCCATTGAATTTCAGCATCTTGTTTCCTGTGGCTTTCTCTCTTTGTCTCAATTTCATCCTATTTATAAAGGACTCTAGTGATAGGATTAAGACCCCTTCTCATTGAGACGGACCACACCTTAACTGAAATAACCTCATCAAAAAATCCTACTTATTATAGGTTCACACCCACAGGAATGGGCAAAATTTAAGAACATGTTTTTCTGGAATACATAATAGTTCCAAATCATTATAGAGAGCATAGTTAGAAAACAAAATCAGAAAGTATCAGACCATTGTAATAGAGAATGCTAGTGACAACTAGCTATGTTAGCTTTGAGAAAGGTGAGCATGAGACCTCATGAGTTTGCTGTTTGTCTTGTTTTCCTTCACCTCTATGGTCAGCACATAGTCACTCACTTCACTGGGATTTGAATTTGTTTGTTGAACTTGAAGATGAATGTTGAAGTTGCCACTTAGTAGCCGTGTGAACTTGGGGTCTCGCTTAAAGTTTCTGAGCCTCAATTTCCTCACTTAAAAAACAGAAATGATACTTAACACTTCCCACAGTTTGAGTGTTAATATATACAAAATCCCTGCATAGTGCTAGGTTTTCGATATTCCTTTCTTTTCAAAAGCAGTGTAAGATTTTTTCAAGTTGTAAGGATAGGTTTTTACTGTATTTTATTTGTGCTTGATATACTATATGGGAACTATGAGGTAACTGTGGGTTTTTTCTGCTTTATTTTCTACAAAAATAGAACACAAATGATTTTCATGCTCTTTCTCTAGTAGGGTAAAAAAAAATCATGAGTATCTCAAAATATGGTGCTGTGACTGAATTGTTCTGCAGAAGTTTCATTTGTTATGCCCTGACAGCCAGAGAGCAATGGCGGAGTGAGCAGAACACATTGCTGTTCAGTTCAGAAATGGTGTGCTTGGCTTCATCTCACAGGAGATTCAAATATTGCTTGGCTTTCCCTCAGTGGTCCTTAAATTATCTTTTATATTTCTATTTCTCTTCTCCTAGAACTAAAAACCTGCTTTCCACCAGCACTAGCACCTTTACTAATTTGCCCTATCCATCAATACCCTTTAATTGATATTTTTCTCCCAATAAAATCTACTGAGTAAACTTTATGTTTTCTTTGCGATCTTTTTATGTCCTCAGATTACTAAGTATATATACTCAAAATACCATGCTCAAAAGTTACTTGAATTCTTTTTCTTTTTGATATGCAGTTAGGATTGTGTTTTGGTTTTATTCTGTTGTAAGGTTTTCTTTTTCATCATTTTTGAAGTCTCACTCCTATTCCTATATCCTACCCCATTCCAACCATGTTTTATAGGATGAGAGTGACAGATTTATATAGGTTAGATTCCTGAGCCATGTAAATGTTTTGTGTATCCAAAAAAAAAATTGAAAAGGATGGTAAATAAATACTGATTCTATCTAGTTGGTATTTGGTTTAGGTATGATGTGAATATTTCTATACCTGCTTTATTCTGCTTGGTGTTCAGTTGTCTGATTGTCTTTTTTTTTTTAATCACTTTGACTTTCAATCTACGTGTGATTGTATTTTAGGCGATATTTACGTATCCAACTTGAGAGTTTCAGTTTGCCTGGGAAACTGTGCTCATTGATAGATTTGAATTTTCTGTTATCTTTTATTTGTTATCTTATTCTTTTAGCATGATTTTTCTTGGCTTCTTACCCCTTTTCCCATTTTTTCCCCCTGCTTTCTACTGGATTGATTGTGTTTGCTTTACTTCATTTTTGTCTGTCTAATTCTTTTGCAGCTATACATTCTATATCTCTTCTTTTTATGGTCATCCTGGGTAGTCTTTGTGTTGAATATTCTGTCTAATAAACTCCATGAACTACTAAAACGGGTTTATTGAATCCTGCACTTTAACATTAAAATTTTGTTAACTGAAACAAAGGACAATGTATTTATTTCAAATTTTTATTATATTAGTCTAGAGAGGGAAGGGTATCAGTCATAATGTATAAGGGAAAGTTGATAGAAAACTGGACTCAGTATTACCTCTTTCCTTATAGTCTGACATTCTGTCCCATCTCCTCCACTAGAAGGTAAGCACTGTTGAGTTCAGGGCTATTATGTGGTTTGCTGATTTAGCCACTGGGCCTAGAAAGTGTCTTTGAATTAGCTGATCCTCAGTAGATATTAGTTGAATGGAAAGAATATAAATATTTTGTCTAGAGAATGAACGAATGGTAGTATGATAGAGGGCAGAGAATATTGTAGAATCTTTCAGTTTGAAGGGTTTAAATGTTCACTAATAATTAGATTTGTTTAGTGTGCCCCAAGGGGTGAAGTTAACATTAATTATAACAGGGAAACGGATTACTATCTACAGTCAGGATTGTTGGGGAGAGGGATAATAAGTGGGTTTATTATGCTGTCAGTTCCATATTACGGAAGGGATTAAGTAATCAGATACATTCTGGTCCTTAGTCGTTCTGAGAATCTGTGCTAAGTAGATAAAATACATTGCCATCCTTAATTTACAGCCAGACGTAGGCGCACAGGTAAGTTTTATTTTATTTATTTTTATTTTTCAGCTTAGGGCTTGCCCAGATCCATCAGAGAAATCAATATCTATGGCAGCTTTAGCCTTACAAAATGTATTTCTTCAATGATAAAACTTGAAAGTCAAAACGACTGTATCATTGTTGTGTTAGCAAGCATGAAAACAACATTCATCTCATATGTACACCTCTTGGGTGACCAGGTGCATTGTCAATGAGCAGTTATATTTTGAAAGGAATTTATTTTATTAAGCAATAGGTCTCAACAGTGGGCTTAAAATATTCAGTAAACCATGTTGTAAGCAGATTTGCTGTCATCCAGGCTATGAGCACTGGCTTCAACTTAAAAGTCACCAGCTGCATTAGCCTCTAACGAGAGAGTCAGCCTGTCCTTTGAAGCCTTGAAGCCAGGCATTGACTTATCTCTAGCTTCGATAGTCTAAGTGTCATCTTCTTCCAATAGAAGACTGTTTCTTCTATGTTGAAAATCTGTTGTTTAATGTGGCCACCTTCATCAGTTATCTTAGCTAGATCTTTTGGATAACTTACTGTGGCTTCTGCAGCAGCACTTGCTGCTTCACCTTGCACTTTGATGTTTATGGTGATCGTTTATTTCCTTAAAACTCATGAACTAACCTCTGCTCCCTTCAAGCTTTTGTTCTGCAGCTTCTTCCTTTCTCTCAGCCTTCATAGGATTGAACAGAATTGCTCCTGATTAGGCTCTGATTTAAAGGAATATTGGGGTTGGTTTGATCTTTTGTCCAGACCATTAAAACTTTGTCCAGATCAGAAATAAGACTGTTTTGTTTTTTTATCATTTATATGTTCACTGGAGTAGCACAGTTCATCTACTTCAAGACTTTTTCCTTTGCATTCACAACTTTGCTGTTTGGCACACGAAGTTTGGCCTGTCTCAGCTTTCACCATGCCTTCTCATTAAGCCTAATCATTTCTACTTTTTGACTTAAAGAGAGGCATGTGGCTGTTCCTTTCACTTGAACTTTAAGAGGCCATTGTTGGTTATTAAATGGCCTAATTTCAGTATTGTTATGTCTTAGAGAATAGGGAGGGCCAAGACAAGGGTGAGAAATGAAGGAATGTCCAGTTAGTAGAGCAGTCAGATTATACACAACATTTATCAAATATGCCATTTTATATGGGTATGTTTCGTAGTTTCCCAAACCGATTACAGTAGTAACATCAAAGATCATTGATCAGATGACACTAAGGGAAAACAAGGGGTTGGAAAAATGGTACTAATAGACTTGCTTGATGCAGGGTTGCCACAGACCTTCAATTTGTAAAAAACGCAGTGTCTGTGAAGCAGTAAAGTAAGGTATGCCTATATTGGGAGGGCATGAATTTATAGGTGTTAAAGGTAAAATTTTAATTATTAAATGAAGACATAAAATTACAAAGACATAGAATTACAAAGTACATTGTCAACATGACATCTAGAATTTAGTTGTATGTTAATGACCTAAAATATAATTCCATGTGATATTGTGAATTCTCTTTCCTTTGTGCTGGTTTAGATACTCAAGAATATGCTATGTTTTATGTACAAACAATTCATTTTGTGTTTATAGTTTTTAAATCACAAGACAAATACATAAAACAAGCATTTGCCTTTTTATTCTGAGGATGTTTAGCAAATGCTTATTGATTTATTGTTGGTTTTTAACCACAGTTCTTTCTGAGCATCACTCTTTTCACAACCTCCCTTTTCTCTCCCTCATTGCACTCACACTCCAATTTACCCTTTGTGCATGTTTCTGTGCAAGTGTGAATGCACACACACTAGTTAGAAAAAAAACACTTGGTAGGGAAGACATGATGAGATTGGGTTATTTGCTGTTCTATAAAACCACTTTTAAGAGATTTACTGAATGGACTATCAGTACTAGATCAGACTCTCAGTGTTAGATGTGAGATCAAGACTTGGTTCATATGTCATGCTCAGTTTCTGGACAAGGTTTTTTTTTTTTTTCTTTCTTGGTAGCTATGTTTATTGTACATAATATGATCAGTTAAAAGATCTTTCTCAGAGCTTAGGCCATTTACTTCTTTTCCTCCCTCTAAAATATTGTATTTCTTGGAGGGATTTTTGTAGGCTTACATTCCCAGATTCACCTTCCTGAGTTGGTATTACTTCAGTAAATATCTGTCAGTACTGTTTTCCAAGCAACTCCAACCACTGAAAGGGCAGAGAAGCCTCTGGGGCAAGTACTCTCTGGCTCTACATCCTAAAATTACCTATAGAAAAGAGGTCTTTTGACAGGGCTAGGGAAATGGAGCTTGCTCTTAGGCAGCACACCGTTCCTCCCTGGTAATCCTGTTGTTACTTTGACACAGAATATTGGTTATGAATATATGGTGGTTTAGGAGGTCAAATTACAAGGGGCCTAAGTAGGCTATCCTTAAAATTGAATCTACTTTATGAGACTCAAGACATGTGTCAGCCATTGAAGTATATAAACTTTTTAAGGCTGGTCACTAGAATTATCTTTGAGTTAGACTGCTCTAGAAGGAAATATCTGTACATTGCTGGAGGTTTGTGCTCTCTTTAATAATACATCTATAATAAATGCTCATTGCTTTGGAATACTTGAATTAGATAGGGAAATGTCAGTGATCCAGGTGCACTCTGTTTTGTGGAGACTAGGCTATGATAGGCATCCCCAGTGATTGGAAGTAAGCTTTCTTCTTTTTCCTTCACACTAAAAGTGGTTAATTCTTAGAGGAATTTTGGTAGGTGTGTAGTTCCAGGTTCATTTTCCTGAGTTGGCAGTGTTTTACTCTTCTGTTTGGGTTTGGTTTCACATAACACATTCTCTTGACAACTAACAATCTATTATTATACATGTTCAGTATTTATGGAGTGCAGCAATAAGCTTGATGTAATTCAGAAAGTATTTGTGTCTGTTTGGAACTATTGTGTATCCCAGAAAAGCCATGTTATTTGGTCAGGATTCAATATTGTTGGGTGAGAACTTTTTGATGAAATTGTTTCCATGTATATGTGTCTCCACCCATTCAAGATGGGGTTAATTACTATAGTCTTTTAAGAGGAAACCATTTTGGCAAAAGCCTCAGAGCTGACACACACGCAGATGTTTGGGATGCAGAAAGAAAACCCCCAGGGAAGCCATTTGAAACAAGAAGCCAGGAGAGAAAGCTAGCAGGTTATTTCTATGTGCCTTTCCAGCTGATAGAGAAGCCTGAAACATCATTGGTCCTTTCTTAAGTCAGAGTATCTTTCTCTGGATGCCTTAATTTGGACATTTTTATGGCATGAGAACTGTAAACTTAAAATTTAGTAAATTCCCTTTAGAAAAGCCAACCCATTTCTGGTGTATGTTGCATATCTGGCAGCATTAGCAAACCAAAACAGTATTAGGGAATCCCAACTTATAGTCTAATTGACAGGAGAATAGAAGATGCTTAAAGAATACTGAGAATCAGTGAAGTTTAGAATTTGTATTTAAATGGTATTTTAATCAAGTTTTTATGTATGTTTACTAGAATCCAGATAGGCCTCTGAAAGAAGTGGTTCTTAACTAATTTCAAAGAAGAGAGAAAGTTCATTTGGTAAATGCAAAGTTTTTTAGGACCATGGAAATAATAAATGTGGGTGAGGAAAGAAGAATAAAGGGAGCAAAAATGAAAGTGGTGCTTCTCAGATTGCAGTGCGAGAGGACCAGGAGACCAAAGAATTTGGAATAGCGTGGGGCAATTCTAGAGGATTTCTGTCGGTAGGTTCAAGAAGAACATGAAGGCGCTCACTTTGGCAGCACATATACTAAAATTGGAACCATGCAGAGAAAATTAACATGGCCTTTGAGGAAGAATGACATGCAAATTCATAGAGTGTTCCATGTTTTTGTATGGGATGTTTTGGGTGTTCTTTATTATTTTTATTTTTGGAGTAATGAAAATGCTCAGAAATTGCTTGTGTTGATGAATGAACAGTTACACATACTATGAACCACTGATTGTACACTTTGAATGATTATATGTGTGTGAAAATGTACTGTATCTCAATTAAAAAAAACAAAAAGAACATGAAGGAGCTAAGTCAGTTTCTGGGTTTATAAGCAAATATTTTCAGAAAGAGCTTATTTACCTTTATTAATAGAAAAGGTACAATGTTTTGGAGGGACAGTGTTTGAAGCAGTAGGACTGTGGCACAACATTTTTCTTTGTAGTTGTGAAAAATCTAAGAAGTGATCACAACAAGAAATAACCAGTTTGACACTTACTGTTTTGGTTTGCTAATGCTGCTGAAATACAATATGCCAGAAATGGATTGGCTTTTATAAAAAGGGATTTATTCACAGCGGCCGGCGACCAGAGCCCCTCCCACACATGCAGCTTCCCGGGCAGGTTGGGAGCCTCGGATCAGCGGTTCCCCAAGCCGCGGCGACCAGTGCCCCTCCCACACGTGGCTTCCTGGGCCGGCTGGGAGCCTCGGATAAGCGGTTCCCCAAGCCGCGGTGGCCGGCACCCCTCCCCCACAGGCGTCTTCCCGGAGGGAAAGGAAAGAGTCTCCAACAGTAGTAAAGACTGAGTCCAACCTAACACCAATAGTGGCA
Source organism: Tamandua tetradactyla (assembly GCF_023851605.1). NCBI lineage: Eukaryota > Metazoa > Chordata > Mammalia > Pilosa > Myrmecophagidae > Tamandua > Tamandua tetradactyla. The sequence continues at coordinate 113,512,885 of NC_135335.1, read as the reverse complement.
TTAATGAACAACTTCTGACTACTAAAAATAGGCCCTCAGCTCAGGCAAAACTGATCAAGGCGGAAGTCGCCTATTGGGCTAACTGAAAAAAAGGAAAGGGGGCGAAACAGAGCCTTCTGCGGCTGTTTCTGCGGAGGCTTGGTTGCCTCTGGGCTCAGCGCTGGAATTACACAGGTTGCAACTGCCCCGAACGCAGAGGCGGGCTGCTTTCAGGGCTCTCCACCACCTGAACCTTCGCAGTGGGAGGGGTGAAACGCAACTCAGGTGGAATCCCTCTGTCAAGGAATTCAGATCCCAGGACTTCACAATTTGAAGTCATTAAAACCAACCTACAACCTTTCCTCTGACTCCACCACACACCCAGCAGCGAGAGTCTTCCAAAGTTAGAGAGCCACAACATCTTTTGCTGGTGGGACCTGCAGACAGACAAGCACCACATACTGGGCAGGATAAGAAAAACAGAGCCCAGAGACTTGACAAGAAAGTCTTTCAACCTGCTGGGTCCCATACTCGGGGAAATCTGATTAAATGTCCAGACGCCAGCAAAAAATAACAAATCACACCAGGAAAATTGAAGATATGGCTCAGTCAAAGAAACAAACCAATAGCTCAAATGAGATACAGGAGCTGAGACAACTAATTCTGAATATACAAACAGAAATGGAAAACCTCTTCAAAAACCAAATCAATAAATTGAGGGAGGACATGAAGAAGTCATGGGATGAACAAAAAGAAGAAATGGAAAGTCTGAAAAAACAAATCACAGAACTTATGGGAATGAAAGATACAGTAGAAGAGATGAAAAAAAAATGGAAACCTACAATGGTAGATTTCAAGAGACAGAGGCTAGAATTAGTGAACTGGAGGATGGAACATCTGAAATCCAAAAAGAAACAGAAACTATAGGGAAAGAATGGAAAAATTTGAGCAAGGGCTCAGGGAATTGAATGATAATATGAAGCGCACAAATATACGTGTTGTGGGTGTCCCAGAAGGAGAAGAGAAGGGAAAAGGAGGAGAAAAACTAATGGAAGAAATTATCACTGAAAATTTCCCAACTCTTATGAAAGACCTAAAATTACAGATCCAAGAAGTGCAGTGCACCCCAAAGAGAATAGATCCAAATAGGTGTTCTCCAAGACACTTACTAGTTAGAATGTCAGAGGTCAAAGAGAAAGAGAGGATCTTGAAAACAGCAAGAGAAAAACAATCCATCACATACAAGGGAAACCCAATAAGACTATGTGTAGATTTCTCAGCAGAGACCATGGAAGCTAGAAGACAGTGGGATGATATATTTAAATTACTAAAAGAGAAAAAGGGCCAACCAAGACTCCTATATCCAGCAAAATTGTCCTTCAAAAATGAGGGAGAAATTAAAACATTTATAGACAAAAAGTCACTGAGAGAATTTGTGACCAAGAGACCAGCTCTGCAAGAAATACTAAAGGGAGCACTAGAGTCAGATACAAAAAGACAGAAGAGAGAGGTATGGAGAAGAGAGTAGAAAGAAGGAAAATCAGATATGATATATATAATACAAAAGGCAAAATGGTAGAGGAAAATATTATCCAAACAGTAATAACACTAAATGTTAATGGACTGAATTCCCCAATCAAAAGACATAGACTGGCAGAATGGATTAAAAAACAGGATCCTTCTATATGGTGTCTACAGGAAACACATCTTAGACCCAAAGATAAACATAGGTTGAAAGTGAAAGGTTGGGAAAAGATATTTCATGCAAATAACAACCAGAAAAGAGCAGGAGTAGCTATTCTAATATCCAACAAATTAGACTTCAAATGTAAAACAGTTAAAAGAGACAAAGAAGGATACTATCTACTAATAAAAGGAACAATTAAACAAGAAAACATAACAATCATAAATATTTATGCACCGAACCAGAATACCCCAAAATACATGAGGAATACACTGCAAACACTGAAAAGGGAAATAGACACATATACCATAATAGTTGGAGACTTCAATTCCCCACTCTCATCAATGGACAGAACATCTAGACAGAGGATCAATAAAGAAATAGAGAATCTGAATATTATTATAAATGAGCTAGACTTAACAGACATTTATAGGACATTACATCCCACAACAGCAGGAAACACCTTTTTCTCAAGTGCTCATGGATCATTCTCATAGGCCACATGCTGGGTCACAAAGCAAGTCTCAACAAATTTAAAAAGATTGAAATCATACACAACACTTTCTTGGATCATAAAGGAATGAAGTTGGAAATCAATAATAGGCAGAGTGCCAGAAAATTCACAAATACGTGGAGGCTCAACAACACACTCTTAAACAACTAGTGGGTCAAGGAAAAAATTACAAGAGAAATTAGTAAATATCTCAAGGCGAATGAAAATGAAAACACAACATATCAAAACCTATGTGATGCAGCACAAAGGCAATGCTAAGAGGGAAATTTATTGCCCTAAATGCCTATATCAGAAAAGAAAAAAGGGCAAAAATTCGGAAATTAACTGTCCCCTTGGAAGAACTGGAGAAAGAACAGCAAACTAACCCCAAAGCAAGCAAAAGGAAAGAAATAACAAAGATTAGAGCAGAAATTAATGAAATTGAAAACATGAAAACAATAGAGAAAATCAATGAGACCAGAAGTTGGTTCTATGAGAAAATCAATAAGATTGATGGGCACTTAGCAAGATTGACAAAAAGAAGAAGAGAGAGGACGCAAATAAATAAGATCAGAAATGAAAGAGGAGACATAACCACTGACCTCACAGAAATAAAGGAGGTAATAACAGGATACTATGAACAACTTTATGCCAATAAATACAACAATGTAGGGGAAATGGACAAGTTCCTAGAAAGGCATGAACAACCAACTTTGACTCAAGAAGAAATAGATGACCTCCAGAAACCAATCACAAGTAAAGAAATTGAATCAGTCATTCAAAAGCTTCCCAAAAAGAAAAGTCCAGGATCAGACGGCTTCACATGTGAATTCTACCAAACATTCCAGAAAGAATTAGTACCAACTCTGCTCAAACTCTTCAAAAAAATCGAAGTGGAGGGAATGCTACCTAATTCATTCTATGAAGCCAACATCACCCTCATACCAAAACCAGGCAAAGATATTACAAAAAAAGAAAACTACAGACCAATCTCTCTAATGAGTATAGATGCAAAAATCCTCAACAAAATTCTAGCAAATCGAATCCAGCAACACATTAAAAGAATTATACATCATGACCAAGTAGGATTCATCCCAGGTATGCAAGGATGGTTCAACATAAGAAAATCAATTAATGTAATACACCATATCAACAAATCAAAGCAGAAAAATCACATGATCATCTCAATTGATGCAGAGAAGGCATTTGACAAGATTCAACATCCTTTCCTGTTGAAAACACTTCAAAGGATAGGAATACAAGGGAACTTCCTTAAAATGATAGAGGGAATATATGAAAAACCCACAGCTAATATCATCCTCAATGGGGAAAAATTGAAAACTTTCCCCCTAAGATCAGGAACAAGACAAGGATGTCCATTATCACCACTATTATTCAACATCGTGTTGGAGGTTCTAGCCAGAGCAATTAGACAAGAAAAAGAAATACAAGGCATCAAAATTGGAAAGGAAGAAGTAAAACTATCACTGTTTGCAGACAATATGAAACTATACGTCGAAAACCTGGAAAAATCCACAACAAAACTACTAGAGCTAATAAATGAGTACAACAAAGTAGCAGGTTACAAGATCAACATTCAAAAATCTGTAGTGTTTCTATATACTAGCAATGAACAAGCTGAGGGGGAAATCAAGAAATGAAGTCCATTTACAGTTGCAACTAAAAGAATAAAATACTTAGGAATAAATTTAACCAAAGAGACAAAAGATCTATACAAAGAAAACTACAAAAAACTGTTAAAAGAAATCACAGAAGACCTAAATAGATGGAAGGGCATACTGTGTTCATGGATTGAAAGACTAAATATAGTTAAGATGTCAATCCTACCTAAATTGATTTACAGATTCAATGCAATACCAGTCAAAATCCCAACAACTTATTTTTCAGAAGTAGTAAAACCAATAAGCAAATTTATCTGGAAGGACAGGGTGCCCCGAATTGCTAAAAGTATCTTGAGGAAAAAAAATGAAGCTGGAGGTCTCACGCTGCCGGACTTGAAGGCATATTATGAAGCCACAGTGGTCAAAACAGCATGGTACTGGCATAAAGATAGATAAATCGACCCATGGAATCGAATAGAGTGCTCAGATGTAGACACTCTCTTCTGTGGACATTTGATCTTTGCTAAGGCAGTCAAGCCAACTCACCTGGGGCAGAACAGTCTCTTCAATAAATGGTGCCTAGAGAACTGGATATCCATATGCAAAAGAATGTAAGAGGACCCGTATCTCACACCCTATACAAAAGTTTCCTCAAAATGGATCAAAGATCTAAACATTAGGTCTAAGACCATAAAACAGAAGAAAATGTAGGGAGATATCTTATGAAACTTACAATTGAAAGCGGTTTTATGGACCTTAAACCTAAAGCAAGAGCACTGAAGAAAGAAATGAATAAATGGGAGCTCCTCAAAATTAAACACTTTTGTGCATCAAAGAACTTCATCAAGAAAGTAGATTTTTTTTTACTATTATTATTTTTATTTTTTCTCTATATTAACATTCTATATCTTTTTCTGTTGTTTTGCTAGTTCTTTTCCTAAATCGATGCAAATGTACTAAGAAATGATGATCATGCATCTATGTGATGATGTTAAGAATTACTGATTGCATATGTAGAATGGAATGATTTCTAAATCTTGTATTAATGTCTTTTTTCTTTAATTAATAAAAAAAAAAGAGACAATAAATTATTGAATTAGCATTATAACCAGTCACTGATGCCAGAACTGTCTGTAGGCCCCACTGTCTCCCTTGGTACATTTTCAGGCACCCATTACTTGTATGAAGGAGATAATATTGTGCAGAAAATGTACCACGAAGGTGACTGCTGAATTCTGAAATGCATATTATGGGCAATGTGCTGGTTTAAAAGGATGTATGTCTCCTACAAAATCCATGTTTTAATTATAAAGGCAGAATAATCCCTATTCAATACTGTATGTTTGAAACTGTAATCAGATCATCTCCCTGGAGATGTGAGTTAATCAAGAATGATTGTTAAACTGGGTTAGGTGATGACATGTCTCCACCCATTTGGGTTGGTCTTGATAAGTTTCTGGAGTCCTGTAATGATGGAAACATTTTGGACAATGAAGAAGATTTGGAGAGCAGAGAATGCTATAGCACCATGAAGCAGAGTCCACCAGTCAGCAACCTTTGGTGATAAAGAAGGAAAATGCCTCCCGGGGAGCTTCATGAAGCAGGAAGCCAGGAGAAGAAGCTAGGAGATGATGCCATGTTCACCATGCACCCTTCCAGATGAGAGAGGAACCCTGATCATGTTCACCATGTGTCCTTCCAGTTGAGAAATAAACCCTGAACTTCATTGGTCTTCTTGAACCAAGGTATCTTTCCCTGGATACCTTAGATTGGACATTTCTATAGACTTGCTTTAATTGGGACATTTTCTTGGACTTAGAACTGTAAACTAGCAACTTATTAAATTCCCTTTTTAAAAGTCAAAAAAAAAAAAGAAAGTAGAAAGACAGCTTACCAATGGGAGACAATATTTGGAAACGACAAATCAGATAAAGGTCTAGTATCCAGAATTTATAAAGAGATCGTTCAACTCAACAACAAAAAGACAGCCAACCGAATTACAAAATGGGAAAAAAACTTGAACAGACACCTCTCAGAAGAGGAAATACAAATGGCCGAAAGGCACATGAAGAGATGCTCAATGTCCCTGGCCATTAGAGAAATGCAAATCAAAACCACAATGAGATATCATCGCACACCCACCAGAATGGCCATTATCAACAAAACAAAAAATGACAAGTGCTGGAGAGGATGTGGAGAAAGAGGCACACTTATCCACTGTTGGTGGGAATGTCAAATGGTGCAACCACTGTGGAAGACAATTTGGTGCTTCCTCAAAAAGCTGAATATAGAATTGCCATACGACCCAGCAATACCATTGCTGGGTATCTACTCAGAAGACTTAAGGGCAAAGACACAAATGGACATTTGCACACCAGTGTTTATAGTAGCATTATTCACAATTGCAAAGAGATGGAAACATCCAAATGTTTCCATCAACAGACGAATAGCTAAACAAACTGTGGTATATACATACGATGGAATATTATGCAGCTTTAAGACAGAATAAACTTATGAAGCATGTAATAACATGAATGGACCTAGAGAGCATTATGCTGATTGAGCCTGGCCAAAAACTAAAGGACAAATACTGTATTGTCCCACTGATGTGAACCGATATTAGAGAATAAACTTGGAATATGTCATTGGTAACAGAGACCATCAGGAGTTAGAAATAGGGTAAGATAATGGGTAATTGAAGCTGAAGGGATACAGACTGTGCAATAGGACTGGATACAAAAACTCAAAAATGGACAGCACAATACTACCTAATTGTAATGTAATTATGTTAAAACACTGAATGAAGCTGCATCTGAGCTATAGTTTTTTTTGTTCGTTTGTTTTTTATATATATTTTTTATTTTTTTCTCTATATTATCATTTTATTTCTTTTTCTGTTGTCTTGCTATTTCTTTTTCCAAATCGATGAAAATATACTAAGAAATGATGATCATACATCTGTGTGATGATATTAAGAATCACTGATTGCGTATATAGAATGAAATGATTTCTAAATGTTGTGTTAATTTTTTTTTAATAAGTAAAAAAAAAAACGGGATGTATTTATTAAGTTATAAGTTTATAGTTCTAAGTCCCTGAAAATTTCCAAATTAGGCCTCAAAAGGGGGATATCTTCACTTAAGAAAGGCTAATCACGTTTTGGGTTACTCTGTCACATGAGAAAGCACATGGCGATGTCTGCTGGCTCTTTTGTCACGGGTTTCATTGCTTTCAGCTCCTGGTTCCAGTGGCCTCCTCTCTGACCTTCTGTCTGTCTCCAGGCATCTCCATACTTCTGTCACTTGATTTCGTCTCTCTGAGCTCTGTTCTGGCTCTCTTAAGGACTCCAGTAATTAATTAGTAATTAAACAGTAAACTAATGAAGTCCTACCTTGAATGGGCCAGGGTCACATCTCCATGGAAGCACCTCATAAATGGTCACACCCATAGCAAGTCCCTACGCACAATATTGAATTAAAAGAGCATGGCTTTTCTGGGGTACATAATAGTTTCAGTCCAACACAACTCCTGTGCGTAAGCCAAGAGAGGTGACCATGATTTCTCATGTAGCTGTTTGTTGGCTTCTGGTCCCCATATCAGCTGTCTTAGCACCTACATTAGATCTTCTGTTGTCCGTTACTTTTTCTACTCTGAGTTAGTTAACTACTTAGAAACATTAGTGGGGAGAGATCACAATTACAAGAATTTAGATTTATGCAGATGTTCTTGTTTTCTAGAGTTGGCTTTTCAGCCTTTTGCTGAGGTACAGTATTATGAGAATTTAGGAGAGACTGAAAGAATTTACAATAAAATTTAGTTTGTCTCAGAAGTGAATGAATGTGAAAAAGTGCCAGAGGACTAGAATATTACTTTTATTTGTACTTTAACCCCCCCTGGTAAAGATTTTGATTAACAGCACAATACTATGTGTAGTTGTTTACAGAATCACTGACTGTGTGCCTTCTTAGTGTCCTCACGTGTCCTAGCATTTTCAGTTTGTGAAATATAGAAAGACAGGAGGTAGAGTAGTTGTATCACTTGCATATTTGTCTTTTCTATAGCAAAGCACACAGCAAAAGGCAGTTTGTTTATTTTCTCTGAACAGAAGTTTCAGAGTTATTTTTTGGGTTTGATTATCAAAATATCTTAGCCAGTTTGATTTAGATATTTACTGGGAGTATTCTACAATTTGGGACAAGGAAAATGGGGTTTCATTAGTATGTAAACATTGAAATTAGTGCCTGTAATGGTTAAGTTTATGTGTCAACTTGACTAGGTTATGGTGTTCAATTTGGTGAAGCAAGCAATTATTATTGTGGGGGTAGTTCATGGATTTAAATCATTAGTTGATCGCATCTACAGTCAGTAAAGGAGATTGCTTTTAACAGTGAGAGAAACCATCCAGTCAGTTGCAGGCCTTAAAGCGTGAACTGATGATTACAGCAGTCAGAAGAGTTTCTGCCTCTACTTCAGCCAGCCAGTTTCTCCTGGGGAATTCATTGAAACCTTCATCAGAGTTCCCAGCTTGTGGTCTGCCCCATGGAATTCAGGCTTGCTAATACCCACAGTTGCATGAGCCAATCCTGTAATAAATCTCTTAATATTTACACACACGCATACGTTGTTGGTTCCCTTTCTCTGGAGCACCCTAATACAGTATCTTGAAGGCTGCTAATAAAAATCTCTTCTCTTTCTCTTAGGGCTGCTGCTCAGAGTAAATTAGGTAACTACACAGATGCAATAAAAGATTGTGAAAAAGCAATAGGAATTGATTCAAAGTACAGCAAAGCCTATGGGAGAATGGGGTAAGTTCTTTAAAAATGTTCGAAGTAGTACCAGGTAGTTCCAGGTTTGCTGTTCTTTATGACTTGGTTTTGAATTTCCTTCTCAATGTTGTACTGTCCAAACGAATAAAAAGATAATATAACATAATGGAGAAGGATTACAATTTCTCTGAGATTGGCGTGAGATGATTAGTTGTATAATGAATGATTTGTTGTTGGAGGGAATTAAACAGCCATAGCGAGTAGATTCATTTCATGTTTAAGACCACAAATCTCAAATGAGCACACAATATTGACATACAATTTTGTTGTACTTCCTCCTAAATTCACCCCATCACTCTCTGAGATGACTGTTTCACACTACTCAAAATTTCCAAGACTCCCTCTGTGGCGACTATCAGCAGCTGATATTGCCTCATACTTGAGAAAATAGATTCATTTAAAAGAAGAATAACTCATCTTCCTACTTCCAGATCCACCAGTCTATCTGTGTTTGTACCTATATAGATTACTTTTATCCCTGTTAAAATGAAGAGTCCTGGGTGGGCCACGGTGGCGTAGTGGCAGAGTTCTCGCCTGCCATCTTGGAGCCGGGTTCGATTCCTGGTGCCTGCCCATGTGAAAAAAAAGGAGTTCTTATTCTAAGACTATCCTCTCCTCTCACATTTTAGATTTCATCTTTGTGTACCTTCTCGGGAATTTCACACCATAATTCCCCTTTATCTTCTACAACACCAGTTTTCCTATCTTTAATAGAAGATGATGAGTGGCATCTGAAAAGGTCATAAAAAAATCCTCCATCTGATCCCTCCTTTTATGCAGTAAACCCTCAGGTTACCACCTCATTTTTCAGTTTCTCTTTTTCTGCAGATATCCTGCCAAATGACTGAGGTTGTTGTCTCCTCTCTCATTTTCTCTTCTGCTCACTTCAGTTTTGCTTTTGTTTCATACTACTTAGATAGCTGGATCAAGGTCTCTATCTCGATCTTACCAAGGCCACTGTTCAGTTCTGTATCCTCTTCCTGCCCTATTTTTTAGGATTTGACACAATTAGCTTTTTTTTTTTAATACTTCATTCTCTAATATGAATGAAACCACACTTACCTGGTTTTCCTTCTACTTCACTGTTTATTCTTTTCCTGTCTCTCTTGATGGTTCTTCTTCATCTACCATCTCTGAATAATGGTGTGCTTTAGGGCTTTATCCCCTGCTCCTGCTGTTTCTCTGTGTACATTCCCTTCTGATTTCATACAACCCCATCCTTTAAAATTCTTTCTTTCTTTCTATCTATCTATCTGTCTGTCTGTCTGTCTGTCTGTCTATCTATCTATCTATCTATCTATCTATCTATCTATCTAATCTATTTTTTTGGGGGGTGGTGATGCATGGTCTGGGAATCAAACCTGGAATCAAACCTGCTCACATGGAAGGTGAGCATTCTACCACTGAACCATCTGTGCACCCCTCTATCTATATTTTGATGGCTCTCTTAGTTCTGTGTCCTCCAAATGTCATCCTTCTGTATTCAATTATTATTCATTTCCACTTCCATGTTTAATAGGTATCTTAAACTTAACATGTCCCAAATAGGACTCTTGTTCTCTTTATTTTTAAAAATTATTCATTATACTGAAGTTCTCAGTATGGGATTTGTTGTTATCCTTGCAACTGTCCTACACATTTGCAATTATTTCAAATAAAAGATTGTTTTTAAAAAAAAGCAAATTCCATAAGCTTAATAAAGAAGCACATCCCACCAGGAAAAAAAAATTTAATTATTAATTAAAAAATTAACATAGATGATCAGTAATTCACAATATTATCACTTAGTTGCATATTCATCATTTCTTAGAACATTTGCATCCATTCAGAAAAAGAAATAAAAAGACAATAGAAAAAGAAATAAAACTAAAACAAACAAACAAAAAAGATTATACCTACCATACCCCTTACCCCTTGCTTTCACTGATCACTAGCATTTCAAACTAACTTTATTTTAACATTTTTCCCCCTATTATTTATTTTTATTCCATATATTCTACTCGTCTGTTGACAAGGTAGATAAAAGGAGCATCAGACACAAGGTTTTCACAATCACACAGTCACATTGTGAAAGCTATATCATTATTCAGTCATCTTCAAGAAACATGGCTACTGGAACACAGCTCTACATTTTCAGGCAGTTCCCTCCAGCCTCTCCATTACATCTTGAATAACAAGGTGATTTCTACTTAATGTGTAAGAATAACCTCCAGACTCTGTTTGGAATCTCTCAGCCATTGACACTTTGTCTCATTTCACTCTTCTCCCTTTTGGTCGAGAAGGTTTTCTCAATCCCTTGATGCTGAGTCTCAGCTCATTCTAGGATTTCTGTCCCACGTTGCCAGGAGAGTCCACACCCCTGGGAGTCATGTCCCACGTAGACAGGGGGAGGGTGGTGAGATTGCTTGTTTTGTTGGCTGGAGGGGGAGGCCACATCTGTGCAACAAAAGAGGCTCTCTTGGGGGTGACTCTTAGGCCTAAATTTTAAGTAGACTTGACCTATCCTTTGTGGGGTTAAGTTTCATATGAACAAACCCCAAGACTGGGGGTTCAGCCTATAGCTTTGGTTGTCCACACTGCTTGTGAGAATATCAAGAATTCAACTTGGGGAAGTTGAATTTCTCCCCACTCTCACCATTCCCCGAAGGGGGCTTAGCAGATACTTTTCCACTCACTGATCGAATCGCTCTGGGATTCATCGGGGCATCACTCTGGACAAACCAACAAAATCTCATGTCCTACCTGAGATTCCAAGTACTTATGGTATTCAATCAAACTATGTACATAAATTATATTAGGAAATGCACTAGTCAAAATATAAATTTTGTAGCTAATAAACAGTTTTTGCTTTACTCTCACACGTAAGGTGACATTTTACAATATTAATTACCATCCTTTTTCAGCACCCTGAAGTAATGACATTCCTTTGTTCTTCCTCATGCAAAAACATTTTTAAAATTTGTACATTTAGTCTCTATTATTATACAGTCTAGGCTTTCCTAGATTATACCATCTCAATCTTTAACATCTATCTTTCTTTATGATTTCATTTATGCCCCCAGCCCTCCTCCCTCTATCATTCTCACATGCAGCTTCATTCAATGTTTTAACAGAATTGTATTACAGTTAGGTAGTATTGTGCTGTCCATTTCTGAGTTTTTGTATTCAGTCCTGTTGCACAGTCTGTATCTCTTCGGCTCCACTTACCCAATGTCTTACCCTGTTTCTATCTCCTCATGGTCTCTGTTACCAACGAAATATTCCAAGTTTATTCACTAATGTCAGTTCATATCAGTGAGACCATACAGTATTTGTCCTTTTGTTTTTGGCTAGTCTCACTCAGCATAATGTTCTCAAGGTCCCTCCATGTTGTTACATACTTCATAAGTTTATTCTGTCTTAAAGCTCCATAATATTCCATCGTATGTATATACCACAGTTTGTTTAGCCACTCCTCTGTTAACGGACATTTTGGCTGTTTCCATCTCTTTGTAATTGTAAATAATCCTGTATAAACATTGGTGTGCAAATGTCCGTTTGTGTCTTTGCCCTTAAGTCCTTTGAGTATATTCCCAGCAATGGTATTGCTGGGTCGTATGGCAATTCTATATTCAGCTTTTTGAGGAACCGCCAAACTACCTTCCACAGCGGTTGCACCATTTGACATTCCCACCAACAGTGGATAAGTGTGCCTCTTTCTCCACATCCTCTCCAGCACTTGTCATTTTCCGTTTTGTTGATTATCGCCATTCTGGTGGGTGTGAGATGATATCTCATTGTGATTTTGATTTGCATTTCTCTAATGGCCAGGAAAGTTGAGCATTCTTGTTCCCTTTTTAAATCTTTCCCGTCTCAGCAAATGTTTTTGTTTATTTCTGAATGTTACTGTACAGTTCTGAAGTAATTTTCTAATAAGTGAGTTCTAACTAGGCGAAGATAAAAATTTCAGTTTAGCAACTAACTCTTTGATCTGTGCCTGGGATGATAACTTATGCTCTTTGTGTTGAAAAAGATACTTATTTTATCTAACAACTAAAGTACGTTTTTCAAGAATAGCCAGCTGACACTGTATAGTCTAGTTTGTTAATGTCAAATTGATATATATATATATATATACAAGTTCTCTGTTAGGAAGAGACATGAAAGTGGGACATTAGAATCACAATTCTAGTTCAGAGTTCTTAAAATGCTTTTAGTATCAGAATTACATGATCACAATATTGTTAGACAGCTCCCATCTTTATGGAACTTAATCTAGGCGTTCCTAAAGCAGCTATTCCTGCTTTTCCTGCTATTCCTCCTAGCCTTAAAAATGATAGGGATGATAAGGTTAATCTATAAATACAAAGTTTATGACACATATAGGAAAGCCAAAGTTGTCAGTTAGCAGAGTAAGTTCAGACTTAGAGAATTTTAGAATTAGAGGAAATTTTAGTGTTCCAGTGATATTTCCTGTGATTCAAATAGTATAATTAAGTTATGTAATCTGAATTAGAACTGACTACCAAGACAGATATTTGACTATGTTTGTGTGTTCTCTTGTTCTTTAATCATTTATCTTTGTTCCTTTTAGGTTGGCTCTTGCTGCAATGAATAAGTTTGAAGAAGCGGTTACAAGCTATCAAAAGGCATTGGAGCTTGACCCTGAAAATGATTCCTATAAATCAAATCTCAAAATAGCAGAACAGAAGCTAAGAGAGGTATCCAGTCCTGTAAGTTATTAATATCAGATGAATGAAATATTTTCTGTCATTCATGATTTATTGCAGTTAAATTTTACTTGTTGGAATGATTCTCAGATATACTTGTTTTACAGACAGGAACTGGATTGAGCTTTGACATGGCCAGCTTGATAAATAATCCAGCCTTCATTAGTATGGTGAGTTTATTTCCTTTTCTTCTCCATTGGCTCTGTTTTCCATAGTTATTAGCTCCCAAACTTTTTAGAAATAAGGGAATTTTTGTGAGGGTGGTGGTATGTGGTAGTGGTAGAAGGCTGTGGAGGAAGTTTTTAACTTGTCCAGTTGATCTCTTTGTGGGAAACCCATGGAAGGAACTCCATGGATTCTCTGAAATTGTCTATGAAAAATTGTGTACATGGAGATATGTGCGTTTTCCTTGGGATACAACTGTAGTTTCATCTGATTAGCAAAAGAATCTTCATATCCATAAGGTTAAAACCACTCTTAGATGGAAATGGTCATAAGAAGCTATCTAGTAGCTTCATGTTGTGCTCTTGGAAGGCAGGAACTACTTATTATTCATCATTATTTCCTTCAGAAAATGTGTCTTGCATCTCGTAAACCTTCATTTGAATTGAAATGCACAGATGACTCATTTCTCTAAGACAAAAGAAGTCTTTTGAACAATGGGTGGTTTTAATTTTTTTCCCCATCCAATTAAAGTCATTCTTTTTACCTACTGGCAAGAAATTTATGCCTCTTTTTAGGTTTTGTGACTTTTTTTTTAACATTGTTACCTAATTTCAGGTCTCAGATTGTGCTATTTTAACAGGATGTGAAAATGGAATTATTTTCATTTCAGATTTGATTTAGGCCCCAAGATACAATATTCGAAAGTAAGATGTGAAACCACCATGGAGTTGTAAAGATGGGGATGAAAACCATGTTTGGTGACTCTTAGAAAAGGGTCAGATAGATAGAGATTAGGAGAGGTTTTAGAGAGAGCTATTGGAGTTTCAGAGCCCTGTGTCATGGGGGAGGGAAGTAGTTGGGCCTGTCCTCATCTGAAGTCCACTGGGAAGAGGGTTTTATATGACCCTTAGTTTGGAAAACAGTGGGCTGCTGTCTGACTTGCTAAAGCAGTCTGTGGCAAAATTGGTGCTTTGGTTTGGGAAGTAATTATATTTATGACAGTAGAGCAGAGATACGTTTCTTGTGGATCACATGCTTTTGAGATAATTCCAGCCTTAATCTTTCTAAGACGACTTTGTGAAAGTCCTAAAGGGCCTCCTGGAAGGTGATGGGGTCCCAACAGATAGTCTGTGAAGGAAGACTGCTAAGAATCTGGGGCAAAAGGGAGAAGTTATAACCATCTAGCTAGAATAAGTTGCCCTTTCCAGAAAATAGGTGGGAAATCCTCAGGAGGTGAGGGGTAACAAAAGGGGTGAGGAGGGGAGAGAGGTGTCTAAAGACTCTCAGAAAGTGCTCCGTGAGAGATCCAGGATAGTTTTAATCAGATTTCAAACCTTCCAATGCAAAGCCACTATGATTAGCACTATCATCAAGTAAGAACTTTCCTCTTCCCCTTACTTCTCTTGCTGCCACTTAAACCCTGAGCATGCAGGGCCAGAAATTTTGGTTAGCAAATTGGGGAGAGGAGAGTAAAAGCAGTATAGGGCAGGGAGGTGGGTTAAGAACAGCCAATCATGTCCCTTTTCTACTATAATTGGCCAATCTGTAGCCGATCTGTGCTGTAGCTGGAAAAGTCTTACCTGTAAATGAAGTTTTATGCATTTGGTTATTATACTGAGCATGATTGATTAAGTACTGGAGGCATTCTTCTTTTTTTTTTTTTTTTGTATGCTATATGGTGGGGGTCACATTTTATTCTTTTTTCCATGTGAGTATCCCATTATTACAGCACCATTTGTTGAAATTTTTTGGTGGGGAAGTGCATGGACCAGGAATTGAACCCCGGTTTCCCACATGGCAGGCAAGAATTCTGCCACTGAACTACTTATGCCCCTTCTTTAAAAAAAAAAAAAATTTCTTTTTTGGGTAACATATAACATATATACAAAGTAAAGAGCACAGTTCAATAAGTAGTTACAGAATAGATCCTAGAATTTGTCAAAGGCTACCATTTCACCATTTCAGAATTTTCCATCTTGCTACTCTGACGCTAGCATCTAGAAGGAAAATTAATATAGCAAGTCAGCAGTCATACTTTTGTTAAATCCCATTTTCTCTGTTATATGTCCTCCTTCAATCCTTCTCACGGTCTGTATGGGTCTTTGGGCAATGCCCATTCTGACTTTTTCATGTTGATAAGGAGTGTCCTAAAGGATAGTTGGGATGAAATTAATTGATAATCCTGGAGAGGCTGATCCCTCTGAGTTTGTCTGATTTAGAAACCTCCAGGAATTTTATGTTTCAGGAAGGCAAACTAACGCATAAAACCTTTATAGTCTGTTTGAACCCTAGGTGTCAATAGGAGTGATGTTGGTTGGGATTTAGCAAACTGTGGCAATTAGCACTATATAACTGAAGCTTACATAAGAGTAGCCTCCAGAATAGCCTCTTTGATTCTGTTTGATATCTCCTAGCCATTGATGCCTTATTTTATTACACATCTTTTTCCCCCTTTTGGTCCAGAAGGCATTGTTGATCCCTTAACTCAAGGTCATTTTGTAACTTAAAGTGCCTGGAGGACTTCGTAATTAAGTTACTAGAAAATCCATAGGACCTGCTTTAGATTTCTTTCAGGTGTTAGATTCTAGAAGGGGAAGTAGTAGTTTTGCAGCACCAAATTAAAGGTACTGTAAAACAGAATAAAATGCTTTATGTTTCCAGCTCATAAATCCTGCTTTTTTAATGCCTTTAATATTCATGTGTTGGCTGAGAGACACCAGTCCTGATTGAGACTTGAGGACAGTTATTGAATTATTTGCAAGTGTCAAACAATTATCTTTCTGGTAATAAAAGCAGGTGTTTTTTTTTCTCATCTTATTTATGGTGGGTGAGTTAAAAGTTACTGTATACATGAGCTATTGATTATACACCATGCATGGAGTATATGTGTGTGAAGATTTGTCAATAAAAATATTTTTAAAAAATTACTGTATACTAAGATTTAAGCTAAACTTAAATTTTACATTAATATTGTTGATAGAACCTATTTGAGGCAAAAAAAATAAAATTTTGCTTCCAAAACAAAGTTTTAAAAGTATGTATCTGTGCGTTAATCTGCTCTTCCTCCCCTTCACTACCGTAAGCATGGGAAAGTTTGAAACTACTGGGTCCCAAGGAGCAAGGTCACACATGTCTTATGGTACACTTTTGGGATGGACCATCTCAAATGTAGGAGATTCTTTCAAAGATTTCTTTTGGCTCAGTTGTTCTGATCAGTAGAAAATAAACTGCCATCAGTATCCTGTTTATAGTATTGTTGGCAATCTCTTTATCTTTGCAATGTATTTTTAATGTCATTTTTTTCTAGTAACTCTTTATTCCATTCAATTTATATAGCACACTAAAACTCTACAAAATTTTGGTACATAGTTTAGTCTTTATTTCTGTACTTTTTTTTTTTTTCCCTTTGTTAAAGATCCCTAAGTATTAATTGTCTAATGGGAGA